>NC_081432.1:31325499-31497999 GCF_949786415.1 Peromyscus eremicus
CACACCTTTCTAAAAGAGTTAAAGTACAAATCACACCGAATTGAAGTTGCAGCTCAAGGAAAAACTACAAACTATGATTATCAGGACATTTATAATTTATATTTTGTACAAATTCATTTTATGTTTTCTTGTATTCTTGAAAGCATTCATTCTGATTTTCAGTTACATCCCCAATGGCTCTTAATCTATTGACTCTCTACGGCCAGTATCTTTCTGCTCTGATATTCATTCTACTTACTTATGTTTTCTTCATTGAGCTTGATTAGACCCTCCCCTTTTTAATATGCCTAGATATTTTCCTGAAGATTTGCAAGGAAGTGATAGTTTTTTCTGAATGCTGTTTAAAAGTGAAAAGTAAGCTTCTATACCAGAAAATCAAATCAGCCTAACATTAGTATGCTTAATATCTGAACACTAAGAGCAGAGTTAAAGCGTACCCCCTGCCCCGGCAGGCACCACATCTTTTCTAGGACGCAAAAGCCTCATTTAACTATAACATTTAGCAGTGGTGTAGTTTTCCCTTTTATATTTTAGAAAATAAAAATATTAAATAAATTGTGAGATGATCTATAACATCCCATATGGCACAGAGGATGGAGGAGAGATTAGCCTGGTTTGACCTATTGGCAGAATTAAGTGTTTTATGATATTTAAGTACCCTAATATAATAAAATGACAAGAATCTAGTAGACACCAACTACAATATTTTTAATGTACCCACCTATGAAATAAGCATTTTTCATTTACCTCATTTTCATATCAGTATAAAGTCAGCAATGAGTCATTTATTATCAGATAAAACACATTTTATTTAAAGCTGACATCAAATATATTTTAAATGCTTTCTGCTATTTAAAGGAAAAGTATATATTAATTAATTCAGAATTTCTTAATTTAAAAGTAAGGAAAAACCTTTTCTCTCACCCCAGCTTTCCAATTATTTTAAATACTTGATTTTTTTTTTCCTTAAGGGCCAAGCATAATCAGGGCACAATGAATCGCTCAGTTACTCTATCCAGTGATCTAACTTTGGCTTCAGGTTGCTATAGCAATTAAATGGGAAAACTGGCAACAAAGCCTAATAAAACTTCATTTAATCCATTATATATAGTTACAGCAAACCAAAGAGCTTCCTACAGACTCCAAAACGGATGCGTCACCTCTATGGATAATGAAGTGTTTTGGTGGGAATTTGTTCAGGAAACCCGAAGTACAATTAGACAAATATGTTCACATATCATGTTGCACCAGAGTCTGTGTGAGCCTACATGCTTGTCAATGCGCTCTGCTCCTAAATGCCTTTATGCCTGATTAATTGTCAATATCAGGCAGGAGCTTGCTCATTAGCTCCTTGTAGAGCCCATTTGAGATAGCAATGAGCTTCGTTTCCAGATGATATCCTAACTGTTAATAAACCAAATTGCATTTTTTTCTAGGTTGACTATATCCAGACGAAAAAAAGTCTATGAAAATCTTCCAAGAGAACTAAATAAATTCAGATTAATCTCTGCTACAGAATTACAGTCCTAGTATTCATATGCGTTTAGTTAAATATTAACCTGTTCTTGTTTTTTTTTTTTAATTTTATCTATTGTGATTTTAATCTGTCTTGTGTACTCCACAGATACTCTGATGTATTCAAATAATTTCATGTTTATATAAAACAATACAGCTTTTTTTTCACCTGATTAACTTCTTAGGCAGCAATTGCAAACATATACATACATATGTTTATTATATATAATATATTCATAATATATATTCAGCAATTACTAAAATCTTCACAGCTACTTGTTACTTTGCTTATGAATTTACTAAAATTATAAGAAGCCCAAAATTGGACCCCTACTATTTTATAAATATTTGTGTGTGTCTGTATATGTATATTTCCTTCCCTTCTACTTTTGTGTTAAGATTAAAGAACAAATTTTGCCATTAATTTGTTAAAAAAAATTTAAAGTATCTTAAATTAAAATAAAAACCAACATTTTAAGGTAACCGCAGCAACTTCTGCAGCCACTTGATTGAAATCAGTACTCTGCAGTACACACAAGAGGCCAAGATCCCCAGCTAGAAAACTACAGCTGGGGTTCTCTAGGCTAAAAATCGGAAAGTGTTTGAGAAATATAACAGAATGAATTCAGTTCCCGGTTTTCCACAGAGGAAAACAAGAACGTGACAGTGCATGGGATTTTGCTTCAGAAACAGCGGCAAATACATGAATTAAAGCACTAGCAGAAGAACTTCACAGACATTTAAGGATGCTTATGTGACTCATCTGTAACGCATAGTCACTTATCATCATAATATAAAAATTACAACAATCACAAAGCATGATATATATTATATATCTATAGATAGATAGATATATAATATATATGTATATAGTGGTATATATGATTTTAAAAAAATTAAAGGACATTATAAGTGTTTCAAGTGTCAAATGCAAAGACATGTTGAGCAGACCATGGGCGACGCTCTTAAGGGACAGCACAAGATCTCCCACTTTAAATCATCCATGGGCACAGAGGGAAAAAGTCTTGTTTTCTGATTGAATTTACAGCTGCCTCAAAGATATTAAAGAAGAAGTGATGGAAAATTTTAATTTGGTTAGATTTTATAAAGTATTAAGGATCCATTATTTAAAAAGAATATTTTTCAAGATATTCTTTATACCCCAATTGCCCACACACTATTTTTTCCTCTCCTTTAAAACAAATTTGGAGCTTTATGGGGGTGGTGCACACCTTTAATTGCAGCAACTGAGAAGCAGAGGCAGGCATATCTCTGAGTTTGAGGCCAGCCTTGTCTAAAAAGAGAGTTCCAGGAAAGTCAGGGCAGCACAGAGACCATGTCTTAAAAAAAATAGCAAGCAAAGAAACAAAGAAAAACAAGTTTTAGAGACAGATATTATTTCATATGTTATCATAGAAAGAACAAATGCTAAGGGTCTTTGTCTAATTTTTCTATTGATCACTTTATTTTGAGTACTTAATTTAAATTTTTCTGTGACTTATTTCAATTAATTATGCTAATTTTTACTATATGCTACTATGAACATATGTACTTACGGATTGGCTTGTGCCTGTCTCCCTATGTGTGCTAAAATAATATTCCAGTATATTTTCTGAATGTAGAAAGACAATCCAAAACAGAGTAAAAAATGTACATGTCTTAAAAAAATTTCAGGACCACTTGAGATAATATGGTAGCACTCAAGTGGGTTGTAAATTCCCCATGAAAAGGGAGGAAAGTTCGATTCCTAAACCAATGAGATCTACCTAGCCAGCTCCTGAGGAGACTCTATAGGGGTGTAAAATATACAGCAGTCTGTCAACAATTGGAATGCAAGTTCTCCAGTCACCTAACTAACTGCCCATTGGAAGTTGTAGCACTTGCTATTTTACACACAACACATTGACACACGCACATACACACACACACACACACACACACACACACACACACACACACACAGGTTTCCTATTCTCTGGAATTTCTAGTACACACTTGTTGTGTATAGTCATGTACCTAAAACTGTTAAGATCATATCTAAATATTTTCCTCAGCTCTTTTTAGTTTAAAATTGCTCAGAGGGGCCTTGGAGACCAGAAGTCAGATTTCCTGGACCTGGAGACATAGGCAGTTATGAACTGCCTGTTGTAGGTGCTGGGAATTGAACTTATACTGGTCCCTGGAAGAGCAGTATACAATCTTAACCCCTGAGCCTTCTCTCTAGTTCCAGATATATGATTTTGGAATATTTTATCATTATTTGAGTCTTTTTTTTTTTTTTTTACCTTTTGAGGTTATCATTCAACGTTACAAAGTTGAAAATCGATAAACTTCAATTAATCATATTTTGTTGTGATTTATTGCACTGTTGTTGTCTCAACACTATTTTCTAAAATTAAGGTCACAAAGATTGACTTCTATGTTTTCTTTTTTAATTTCTAATTTTTTACGAGTTTTGCTTAAAGATGAGGCCTATGGCTCATTTTTTAAGTTAGTTTTGTGTGACAGACATACCACAAGACAGTAATTTTTTTCAAAAATAACATTTTTAGGAACTCCTTGAGAATTCACACAATGTGTTTTGATCATACCCATAATCACTCCCAACTTCTTCCAGAACCAAAAAATAAAAAACCTTATTTCCTTGTAGTCATCTAACACCCCAGGCTCTTACTCTCTTTATCTCCTCTTTGCAATGATCTCTGAACTTCAGCGGGAAACGGTGAAAGGGATGTCCCATTTCAGCAGAGCACTTTGAAGTCTCTTGTTCTTTGCCTCTTCATCAGTTTTGGGTCTTTGTGTTAATTACCATCTTTGGCAAAAAGAAGCTTCTATGACAAGGGTTGAGTGATGGACATTTATGGAAATAGTGGTAAGTCATTATGAGTCATTTTAACACTGTGTCCATTGGTAGAGTAATAGTAGTAGGCTCTCTCCTAGGGTCTATGATCTCTCTAGCCACAGGTTCCTGGAGTTGTAACTTGGCTAAGAATGGATTTTATCTCACCGAGTGGTCATTAAAACCAATCAAAAATGTTTTGTAATTCCCATAACATTTGGGTCACTGTGGAACCAGTGGGCATATCTTGTCAAGACAGTTATCATTATAGCTCACAGTACTTGAAGTTGTGTAAGATTTATGATTAATTTTCTTTTGCAGTAGTGTACATAGCACCTTCCAGCATTATGAAATCTAGGTAGTGATATGAAACCTCTAGCTCAGTACCCATGTGATTTCTCCTTGATTTACGATTTAAGTATGAGGTGACTTCAACAATAGGGTCTTACTGTCAAGTTCTGGAGTGTAGCCAAGAATAATGACAATAGCCTGTGATGCTTGGGTATTATGAGAATCCACTGGTCAACAACTCTAAAAGCTAGCCCATTCCTGGCACTGGGCTTTTTACTTGCTGCCATGTAGTGCCTAGTAAGGCTATTGTTCCCTCATTAGGGAGGAAATTCATTGAGACTGTGTGTATTATATATTTTAGAAACCTTTTGGCACAGTGAGTACCCAGTTGTTACTGTATTATTTCTACCAGTCTTTCCTTTCCTACTTTGAGAGTCTTCATGCCTGTGTTGGAAATCATGTATCTACAGATGTGTTCCTTCTAGGCAGGCTTTAAACTCTGTAGCCTTGGTCTGTATGGTGTACTTCACACCAGCCTCACTCTGTCTTTTTTACTGCTGTTCTAGAATAATTCTGATATCTGAGACTCTAAATCTTACAGCTTCTTTAAAGTTCATTTCAGTTATTCTTCATTGTTGGCAATTCTCTGTCCATTTTAGGTTTGTTTTGTCAACATTATAGCAAATGAACAACGAATGTAGATTTGGATAGGAGTAATTTTGGGAGAATGTATAGAATAAAAGAATCAATTATACAATCCTCTTTCAATGAATAATGTTTCATATTTATCATGCATATAAGCTTCCTACTACTTTTGCTAAATGTAGCTCAAAACATTTTATTCTTTTGATGATTATATGAATGAAATTATAATTTAAGTTTGTCATTGGATTATTTGTTGCTAGCTTAGGGAGATATGACCTCTTTTGTGAATTAATCCATGCCAGCCTCTTCATTAGTTTTGCTAATTTTATTATTGATTCAATGGGTTATGTATATATACATACACACATATATATATATATATATATATATATATATATATAGTACACACACACACACACACACACACACACACACACACACATATATGTGATATCACCTGTTTAGAAAGACAGTTTAAGCCACCCTTTCCATGTAACAACTTTACTGTTTTCTTAATGTTGTCTGCAACTTTAACTTCACATTAAATATAATTGCTGAGACCAGAGTGCTTTTTCTCCATGGAGGTAACATATTCAGTCTTTAAGGTTAGAGGGTAATGACACCCATAAGTCTTATAAAGATGCCTCTTAGCAAGTCAAGGATGAATCCTTCTGTTAGGTTTTTTTGTGTGTGTGTGAGTTTTCATTATTAGTGTTATTATGATTAATATTAGTTGCCAACTTTACAGGATCTGAAAGTAACAAAAAAAAAAAAACAAAAACAAAAAAAAAAAAACCTCTGGGAAGTTGTGTGAAGGTATTTCCAGAAATGATTAACTGTGAGAAATCTTATCCCTGAGTGAGCTCACCTTCTACAGGTTGCTCACATGTAAAAAGGCAAGAAAAAAAAAATCTTGTTTGCCTGCCTACTTTTACTTCTCACTGATGAATGCATCAATTCTTGTCTGCTAGTGTCCTTCACTGACATTGGAATCCAATTTCTTTGCCTTCCAACAGAGACTGAATGACCAGTGATGATGTAATCTTCTAGATAATTGCACCAGATTGGGACTGCTGAAGCATCCAACACTGTGAACTGAGCAGGTATGGGATTCTTAGTTAGTGCGTGGTGCACCTAGCCATGTTTGGACTACTTAGCACCTATATATAGGCCATTCCAATGAATCTCATATATAAATATATTTGGTTTTGCTCCTAGATGGAATCCTGCCTAATACAGATGTGTGCTGGATTCCTGTCAAGTGTTTTTCTGTGTCTATGAAGCTACTACATAATCATGAGCATCATCATTACCTTTATGCTAAAATAAACTTTGAATAACAAATAATAATTGAATAACATTTTCTCTAATACTCAGAGCAATTTGATGAACTTATAGTACTACACACAGGTAACTGTTTCTTTACCAAACATTGTAGCTACTTGGGTTCAAGGAAATGTAGATTTTAACTAATAACTTTTAATTTTGGATACAAGTTCTTCTTGCAGAACATATCAGTGAAGAATCAAGAAAGCTTCTCTATTGGCTTTTAAAAATTGATACATAATGTAAAATACCTTCCCACCATTTGTGTCTGTGTGTGCTCATGTGTGTGCGTGAATATGTATGTGCATGAATATGTAGGTTAGGAGTCAACTTAGGATACATTACTTTGGAGTTATCCAATTTTTGTAAGGCCACTCTCACTGGGCCCCAGAATTCAGAGATTAGTTCAGGCTAGGAGGCCAACAAGTGCCAGGGAGCTGCCCATCTCAACATATACACTACTACAGTACAGAAATGTACCTCTGTGCCCTGTCTTTTCATGACATGGGTGCTAGGGATGGAATCCAGATCCTCACGATTCTGCAGAAGGCACGTTACTGACTGTGGCTTCTTCCCTGCCTCCTTGAACCAGTTTTAAGCAGACAGTTCTATGACATCAGAAACATTGATGTCTTGTGCAGATACCAGAGCTTTCCATTCCGGAACAGGTTTGTCATTCCAAAGAGATTCTCTACACATTAAATAAAACTCTCTCTCATCTGCCAGCAACCACCCAGGTAGCAGCGATCCTTTCTGCCTGTGCTAAATGCTCTTTCTATATCTTCCATGAGTAAAGCCGTTGTATCATTTCCCTTCGTGTCTTGTGAATTTCACATAAGTTTATATTTTAAAGGATGATCCATGTTAAGGCATGCGTCCAAGAAATTTTATTCTTTTGAAAACTGAGTAATACTCTATTTTAATATATGTAGCATATTTTGGATATCAATTCATCTGTCAGGGGACATTTTGGTTGTTTCAACATTTTGATTATATGATTAATACAGTGATGAATATTAATGGACAAGCTTCTTTGAGGCCTTTATAAAAATTTAATTTATTTTATGCATTTGAGTGTTTTGTCTCTATGTGTACCTGTGTATTATATGAATACTTAGTGCCAGGGAGGCCAGAAGAAGGCGTCTGCTCTCCTGGATGTAGAGGTGAAGATACTTGTGGGCTACCACATGTGTGCCAAGAACCAAATCTTGGTCCTGTATATGAGCAGAAAGTGCTCTCAATCAATGAGCAATTTCTCTAATGTTTGGAGGCCCTGTTTTCACAGTGTATGGATCTGAAATGGCCCCTGAAGTCACATATATTTCAAGACAATGTTAATACCATTGTGTATTCCAACTATTATTCCTCATAATATCCATAATTGCTTCCCACATTCTCCAACAGAGCTTCATTTGTTTTTCTAGTGATATCCATCCTAACAGATGTGAAATTTATTTTCATTGCTGGTTTATTTTCTATTGTGTCAATGACTAATATTGTCAATCCTTTTTTTGTGTGCTTAGTGGTACTGGTGGTGTGGAGAGGGGCCATGCTGTATGTACTTGTGGAAGTCAGAGAACACCTTGCTGGAGTGGGATCTCTCCTGTCACCATCCAAGTCCTCAGCATCCAATTCAGCAACTCTGGTTGCAGGGCTTGGCAGCACTCACTAAGCCGTCTCAGGGGTCTTTGAGCCATTTCTTTTCTTTTTGTAAGAACTGAAGATAGATTTTCTTCATACAACATATTCTGATCACAGTTTCCCCTTCTCCAACTTCTTCCAGGCCCTCCCCACATCCCCACCCACCCAAATCTCCACCCTTTCTTTTTCTCTCTTATTAGAAATTAGACAGGCAATAACAACAACAACAGAAACAGAATAGGACAGAACAAACAAACAGAAAAGATTCCCATGTTAAACCTTTGAGTCTGATTTTACATCTGAATTTGTATGCATGGCCTGTGTTCTACTGAGGAACTGACCAACTATTCCTAGCACATCATGTGATTCTAACATGAAATAAACCTGATTGCTGACATTTCCCCTTTTTTTCATTAATTAATTTCTTTGAAATTACATCATTGACTTAATATTTTTTTCTTTAAGGTGAATTCTCAGATAACAATGTTTCCTTTTTTGAGAGAGAATCTCTCTGCATATTATTGGCTAGCCTGGAACCTTCACGGTGTTGACCAGGGTGGCTAAAACTTGTGATATGTATTACTGTGTTGATTTAAATGTCTGTTGTTTCACTGCTTTGGCTGTATCTCATAATGTTTGGAATACTGCATTTAATTTTACTGAGATAAGATGAAATTTCCATTGTTCTTCCTAAACTCATTTGTTATTTAAAGCTATTTTCTTTAATTTCTCCATAGTTGTGGATTTTCCTTCTGTTTGCACAGATTTCCAGCTCTGTTCCATTTACTTCCAATGACAAAGAGTTACCTTGCCTTTCCTATGTTTTTCTGCATTCAGTAGTCCAATGCCAGACTTTCTACATATTCCAGAAAACTGAGTTCTTTCTTTGTATCATCTCTAGAAAAACAAACAAACAAACAAACAAACAAACAAAAAACAACTTTATTTCTAGGAATGTCTTGCCTACAATCCCTTTTAGATGACCTGGTTTGCTACAATTAAAACATCTAACCTTCTGATTTTCTTAAAATTTTTAGAAATCAGTTCTCCTGCCCAAGTGTCATTATAAGTGTGTGATCTAAAGTCAGCTTTACTTCTAATGTGTTCATTTTTTGGTGCTGATCAATTAGCATTTTCAAAAGCCAAAGATTCAATTAATATTTGTCTAACTTCTGGATCTGATATCATTCTATTTACAGCTGAAGTCAATCTTTTTAAAAAGTCAGTGAAGGCTTCTTTTGGGCCTTGTATAATTTTAGTAAATGTCTCAGTCCTTTTTCCTGAATCTTCACCTCTGTCCTAAGCATCCAAAGCTTCTATATAGCATAGAGCCAAGGTGTGATCATCAAATATAATCTGTCTTTGCAAATCAGCACACTGGCCTTCAGTGTGAAACTGTTCTTGGAAATTTTCAATACTTTTAGCCCTACGTCATTGTTGTATGACTCTAGCTTCCCCTCCCTGCCATGTTTTTCATTGTAACTGAGGACCAGCTTCCAATATTCCTGTAGCTAAATCTTCCAAGTCTCAATAATTCTGTTCTGAGTTGCTCATGAATTTAATATCTGCTTCACAAAGGGTGACTGCATACCTTATGAAACTACTGCTTTCTTAAATCTCTTCAAATCCAATGTATCTACAGGATACCAGTTAACTTCTAAATAGCCTTTGGGGTTATACATCATCTGACGGTAATTCCTGAATTGTAACTGGATAAATAAAGATTCATTTTCTAATAACTCCTCCTCAGTTTCATAAGGTAATGGTGTGGTAGGGTCTACTTGAAACTCCTCTGTGTGTGAATATTTTTCTTAATTTCATTAGTTTGTCTTTCTAAGGATTGTATCTTATCAATCAATTTTTAGTATTTGGCAGATATCAAACCACTCTTTTAAGGATAAAACATGAATTACCAAACTGATAATGATTGTAATTGACAATTATGTCAATCCCAGATAAATTGATTTTTCCTTCATTCATTTTTTTTTTCATTTTCAAACCATCCATTATGGAGCCATTCAGAGACCTAACTCCCAGCATCATAATAGTGTTCCTCATTCTTAATGTGAGTAAAAACTCCTTTTTGAGGAAAAAAAAAAGCTACTTCTGCCCTTAAGAATTCCCAGTGTCTTAACAAATTGGCTGTCGATTACAGCAACGTGTGAGGCTGGCTGTTGCTGTGTCACACAGCTGGATAGATCATTGCTGGGCAGAGAATGAAGGTGGTGCACAGACTGACTGAGGGCAGATGCATCTGTTTGCATGTAGTTGGGCACTGAGAGCATGTGGGGTCAGAAGCTGCTCTTAAATCTTGAGCAGATGTTGAGATGGCCAACCTGGTGTGGCAATGGCCTGAGGAAGATGCAATCAGAGGCTTTCCTTTGTCCAGCCCTATCCCAAATAACCAGTAACCACTTCCCAAATTACCACACAGAGGCTTATATTAATTACAAATGTTTATCTGATGGCTCAGGCTTATTATTAAGTAGTTCTTACATTTAAATTAACCCATTTATATCAATCAATGCATCACCACATGGCCCATGGCCTACCAGTCCTTTGGTATCTTGCTCCTTGAGTGGCTGGCTTGCATCTCCCCTGACTCTGCCATTCTTCTTCCTGTATGTATGTAGGCTTCCCCCTCCCAGTCTTATTCTGCCTGACTGTAGGCCAAATAAGCTTTTATTACCAACCAATGAGAGCAACATACATTGATAGCATACAGAAGGGTCCTCCCACAGTGAGAAGGAGTCCAGGAGAATCCAACAACACACTGGGTGAGGGAGCCAACTGCCTGAAAAGCAGACACAGGGGGACATGTGGATGAAGACTGTATGGCAAGAAGCAATGGTACAGGGTCACCTGAATGACAAAGCTGGCTGGAAGTGGATGGCTAACTCTAGTGGTTAGGTGTCCAGCCACCTGTGGAGTTTGGGACTGGAGATAGGTAGCAGATGGAGGCTGCAACAGGAAAACCCCAGACTTGCATGGAAGGCCTGGGAGAGGAGGGAAAGCCAGCCATGGTGGTGACTACATTGACTTCAAAACTGGCAGGGAGTGACTGCCTCATGATCTCGTACCACTAGTTGGATGCCAGATGAAGAGTTTGTCTAATTATTCTTTGTCAATTAAAAACTTGGGAGTCAGAAATCAGGGTAAAAACTTGAATGATCAGGGGAGATGCAGAGAAGTAACCTCCACTCTCTCTCTCCTTCCTCAATCCAAAAATGCCAAGAATCTTTCTAAGCCCCATCCTACCAATTCCACTGTCTCTCTATATCTCCTTGGTCCTCCAAAACCTCTATGGTTAATTTTGGTCAGCTAGTAGCTAGCTCTGTCTTCTGATTCAAAGTAAACTTTATTGGCAGTCTTGGGTGTCTCATAGTGCAATTAAATTATCCCACAACACCTATACTGGATTCTGGGAACTGAACTCTGGTCCCTGGAAGAATAGCAAATGTTTTTAACTACCCAGACATTTTTCCATCCCCCAAACTATGATTTTTGATTGAATCACTCACACTACTTACATTAAAAAACAAACGCTGACAAAGAAAGCCTTGTATGCTTTTCTATTTTTTTCTAGGTGTATTTTAATCCTTGTGTCCATAATTTCTTACACGACAGCCTTCTTTTGTGTTCTGTGGGTTTTTCATAATGACTTTTTATTCCTTGTACCAAGCACAGAGGCAGCAACTAAAGGATATTCATAGGCGCCTAAGAGGTATGGTCAGTTAAGATGAGGCCTCATAGGACAGAATCCACATAAACTCTTCTCATGTAAGTTTCTAGGTCACACATAGCACATTTACACATTTAATGAATAATACATAGGTTTAAAATTGTTTTTTTATATTTTTGCCCTGGAATCATGTAGATGATGAAGATCAGAATTACAAACCGAATTATAGCAATAGTGGTTTTCGTATTAACCTGTGCTTTTACTTTCATAGGGAAACTTTAGAAATTTATACAGTTTCACATCACTACATAATGTATTTTTATTCAGCCTGAAGAATTTTCCCATAAGGCAAGCCTAGTTATGATAAGTTCTCTTAACTTAGATTTATCTGGAAATATGATTTCTTTCTCATATTGAAGACAATCTTGACCAATGTATAGTTACAAACTGATAGCATTTTTTTTTTCATTTTGCCCTTTAAATCTTTCTGACTTCCTGGCTCTGGGTTTCTGATGAGAAATTGGCTGATATTAAATTTTGAAATCCCTTCGTGAAAATCAAGTCACTTTTCTGGCTGCTTCAAAGAATGTGCAATTGTCTATGGCTCCCAACACTTTGGTTATACAAATTTCTGGGTATACAATGTGGATCATGGTAAACTCATTTTATCTGTAGATTCGTGTCTTTATTCACATTTGTAAAGTTTCTACAATTATTACCTTGCTTCCTCTTTCTCATTTTCTAAAAATCAATTTATTTGACTTTATTTGTATGAGTATTTGCCTGCATGTATGTATGTGTGCCTGGTGCCTGTAAAGGCCAGAAGAGGTATTGGATCCTCTACAGCTTCAGGTGTTTGTGGGCCATCATGTAGGTGTTGAGACCAAGCTCAGGTCATCTGCAAGAACAGCAAGTGCTCTTAAATTCTAAGCCATCTCACTAGCCTCACTTTTCTTCTGGTACACTTATAATGTTGTTTGATCAGTGGTATCCTGAAATTTTCCTGTTATATTTTCTTTTGTCTTTTCTTATAAATCTTATGGACTTCAGATTTAATACTTTTACAAATCTATTATCATTCAATGCAGGAGAATTTTCCTTTTTGTTATTACAATTTTCCAGCTCTGGAGTTTCAAGTATTTTTTGTATAATTTATAATACATATGTGGTTGATGTTGTTTTCATTCTTGCACATTTGCCATGTTTCATTTTTTTGCTCATGTTTTTCCTCATCTATTTACCAACAAGGATTGGTATTTCATAATCTCAGTCTAATAAGTAAGTATGTGGGCTCCTTCGTGGGTAGTTGATATAACTTAATTTTACTCCCTTAAAAACAACTATATTTATAAAGCAACACACAAGAATATCACTAGTTTTCATTCTTGTTTGTAGCAAACAAGACTCTTAAAGAGTCATATTAATAAAATCAAACCCCAACCAGGTATTGGGGTGAATACTGGAAGATCAGAGAAGCAGAACAAGCCACAGCCTCACCTCGCCAACTCCTCAGCTGATTCTGTTTCCTCAGACTGGAAGCCTCTTTGTCCTCATCCAGAATGAATCTCAGCTGAACTGTGCTGCTCAAAAGCCTAAAAGCTTAACCAACTAGTTCCTGATTTTCATGCCTTATATACCTTTCTGCTTTCTGCCATCACTTCCTGGGATTAAAGGCTCATGTAGCCATGCCTGGCTGTTTCCAGTGTGACTTTCAACTCACAGAGATCCAGGCAGATCTCTGCCTCTGGAATGCTAGGATTAAAGGCGTGTGTGTCACCATTTTCTGGCCTCTATATCTAGTGGCTGACTGAGCCTTCCTAAGTTCTGGGATTATAGGAGTATTTTAGTATGCAGCATTATATATTGATTTTTCTATGTGCACATGTATGATAGGCACCACTTAATACCATCTGCTAATTGAGTTCAGATGGTATGGCACTAGGGTTGTCTATGATTTTGTCAAAATCTGCTTCCTCTCTACCTCCAATCTGCTGTTCTTGCCTTGGAATTTCCATTACTAATATTATTCCCCTAATAATTTTAATAGGATGTTGTTAATCTACCTTACAGGCTGTTATGTTACTCTTGGTGTTTGAGAACATCACCTCTCCTGGGTGACATCTGGAGCTCCCCCCAAGCTGGTGCCTTCCCTGTGCCTTTAAGTCAGTAGCTAGGCCCTTCATTATATATAGCATTGTTTTGGGGTTGTCCTAGATCCTCGTGTGAGGTATGCAAGACAGGCATTGTCTTCTCCTCTGTCTTTCACATTTAGATCATGGGTACCAGATACAAAGCATCCCATGTCAGAATGGTAAAATAATTATTTCACATTGCATCAAATAAGAAAAGAAATGAACTCTGACCCCTTTGCCTGCATGTGCCATACCCGTAATCCTTCCGTTTCTCATAGAAAACCTTTCTAAATGAAATCTTTATAAGGAAGCATTTATGGTCTTCTGGGAGATGGTAAT
This sequence comes from Peromyscus eremicus, assembly GCF_949786415.1. Taxonomy (NCBI): domain Eukaryota; kingdom Metazoa; phylum Chordata; class Mammalia; order Rodentia; family Cricetidae; genus Peromyscus; species Peromyscus eremicus. Next base: position 31,339,910 of record NC_081432.1, read on the forward strand.
CTTCATGTTTTCTTTGTTCTCTAATGAATGGGCAGAACTTATAGAATGTTTATTTTGTACCAGGTACCTTATGTGCAGTTCACTGTTTAATTTTAACCAAAATCATCTGCAATTTATTTCTTTGTTTCAGACTTTATTTTCAGCAGTTCAAGGACATTTCCCATGGAAGGGACTTTTGTTTCATGGATGAATTAATTGCATTCCACAGAAAGCATATAAGACTGGTATATGCTCCAAACACACTTCAGTAATCCCAAAATAGAAGAGACAGAAAATATTCACTTTGTGAGATTTCATTGAACCCTGATGCATAAATATGAGTCACTTAAAAATGTATCAGAGATAGTAATTATTTATAGTCATGTTTTTCATATATATATGTATATATATATGTATATATATATGTATGTATATATATATATATATCTTAGCCAAATATATAAAATATGATATTTGGTATTTCTAAGATATGATTAAATTTACTGGCCCCACTCTACCTGGGGATGTCTAGAAATGATTAAAGACAAAATTATCTTTTAAGGAGATTTTAAATTTTTCTTTACGACTTTTTTCACTGAAAGTGGTGCCAATGTTTCCTTATATTTGTACCTCTTTTCTACTTATTTCATTGACTGAAACTATTTATAAGTTTATTACAATGGTTTCCTAGGTAGCATCTTGTGATGTCATATAATAGTTCACCTTCATTTCAACCATGAACATATGTATAGCTCTGTTTCTACTTGCAGACATAGAGCTATAAACATTGCACATCCAATTTAAGTTTCAATGTACTACACTGAGTACACATTCTTCCACCAGGAGAGGAGGGTGGTATTTGATGGTTCTTAACATTGCCATAATGATGGAGTGATCCAGTTGAGGCAGGGGGACTGTGAGTTTAAGACAAACTTGGACTATATCCAAAAACTGTATCAAAATGAATAAACAAAGAAATAAAGAAATGTTGGAGAGCTATGGAAGTCCCAGAAAATGTTATCTAAATATTCAGGGCTATAGTTTGTAAAACCCACAATTTTCTTCACTTTCTGATTCCACTTCAGGATAACTCAATGTCAGAGAATAGTGTAAGTCCATTTATCTGAACTCTACCTTACAAATATAAGTGGAATCACTGCTTTGTTAATGTCCATGACTCCTAAACTCTTAAGTAAAAGTATATAAGGAGACAGGTGTTAAACTTGCTGTTTGTAAGTAGAGCACAATGCTCTCAAGATGGACTCTTCTCCCTTATTCATGCTCCCAGGATAAATTACTTCTGGATTATTAGTGAGTTCTTTCAGGAAGCTAGGGTGCCAGTGTTCAGTAATTGCTTGCTAAAGTTTATGGAGGATTTTTAACTGAAGGACATATTTTTACCTGTCTTGTAGTAGTGAGAGATTGACATGGAGTTAAATGAGTCAGAATACTTTGTTTTGTCCCAGAAATGGAGCCATGGCAGGGATTACCCAACAAACTTCCCCTTCCTGTGTGGTTGCGCTTATTTTCTATTCTTAGTTTTTTGTCACTTTGTGTATGTCATAGTCACATGTCACTTTGACCAGGCTCAGGCCGCAAGCACACCCTAACAGGTACACTCATATATAATTTACAATTACAGATGACTTTTCAGTGTGGATACAAATAGGAGTATTCTGTGTCCTAATTGTCGATGCAGAGCATCACTTGGGATTCCAGCTTCTTTTTTCTCACCTTTCCCCCACCTCAGTCCTCACAGCCACCCTCTGCGCCATGGGACTCGACAGGCTTTAAGGTTTTAATGCCTAGGGCCAGTTTTGAATCTGAGCTGCCATCATGACATCCCTGAATGTGCCATGTGAAAGTCCCTTGATGGCGGGGAATTGCTGGTGGATGTGTGCTGATTCGGGTTACCATAAAAGTGTATGCATCCTTTCCTGAGTTTCAAGAAGGATTATGCCATTACCCATCAATGTCTCAGAATGTTTTTACTCTATTTTTCTATGGAAAAAAGACTTCATACTGAGAGTTTCTGTTTGTTTGCTAGTTTTTATTTTCATTGTAGTCAGTACTTTAGTTTGAGCCCAATGTCTATGTTATCCAATGGATGGGATCTAAATGTGCACAATATCAAAATAGTTTTCCTTCCAAAGAGTTCTTCATAGAAACTGTAGCTTTCTATCTTTGGATCTAGCAGGGACAATAGCCCTTGCAGTCCTTGGGGAAAGATGTGTTGGTTGGTCTGGTTCTTCCAGTTGGGCAATATACGAAACCCACCTGGGAATCCTGGGAAAGTCTAGCCAACAATCCTATTCTGCTCCCATTTCTCCTCCTCCCACTGCTGAACCTCCATGAACACCATAGAACCTTTGATCTTTCCATTTTCCCACCTGTAAGAAAATACACGAATATAATTCAATTGCTCATCCTCTTGAAGTATAAACCTATTAAGAATCCTGCTAAAGAGTCTCATAAAGGCTGTTTGAACCACAAATCTGAATCCAGTAGTCCATTCCCCATCTGTCTCTGTCTCTCTCTCTTTCTCATAAATGCTGTCCCATGGATGTGCTTTGCTACTGAATGTAAATTGTGAAAGGAAACCTTCCAAAAGGAATCATCTGATGGGGACTGTTCTGCACCAATTTTATACCCACATGTTCAAAACAGTAACTTTTGTAAACTCCATTACGTGGCTGACCTCCCTCATTCCCTGTCCTAGCTGCACACACAACTTGAGCCCTCTCTTGACTGAGGAGAACACCACACAGTTATTACAGTGGCTTTTTGTCCACATTGCTTTTTATAAATTTTAAGGAGATTCTGAACTCCACAATCCAGACTGGTGTTAGCCTTCTATTCACCTAGGCTCTGAGTAGTGTCAGGCTTCCAGAGTGGTTTCTTGAGAATCATTAACTTTTTCAGAGACACGGCTTTCCTTCTGTCATTAATGAACTGCGTAACAGTTTAATGCAATGCTACTTTTAATTATCGCAGCCCTTTCTTTTAAATATCAAATATCCTCTCTCTGAACTGTCCTGCTCTTTCTTCAGAGTCTCATCTGTCACTGTAAATGCCATCACTTTATTCCTCCTTCAGAGGCAGTGACAGGCTCCCTCTTATCCCGAGCCTTATCTCTATTTCCGTCCCCTATTGTACCACAAAGATCCCTTTCGCAGAGCTTACAGCTGTATCCGCTTTCCACACGTGGCACATGATTGCCTCGGTAAAGGTATTTTCTGTTTCAATCTTGCATTTTCCCAAGGGAGAACAAAGGGGACAAGTTTTCTGGAGTTGGTTTCACTGGGAAAATTGTTTAGAATGGCCTCATTCCTCAGCAGATTAACGGATGCATACAATCCCAGCTTAAGTGGTATTGTACAGCACAATTTCTTCATTATACTTTGTCCTTTCCATTTAGAAAACCCCTCACCAATTAAAGTAATACAGCCTTCCAATACCTGCTCCCAATTAAATCTGAGCTGTACTACCTGCCCCGATGCAGCTGGTCACAGATTCTTACCACTTATCCGCATTCATTAGGCTTGTTCATTATCATGGGATAGTGGCAGGAATTCAAGGCACTGCCTTCCTTTGGGCAACACCAAAATTATCAGCTTTCCACCCAAGGTCCCAATAAGGACAGGATTAAGTATAAGGGGAAGGGATTCAGACAGTAGCAAACTGCCATTGTCCCTGGGCTCTCCGGTCCCCTCTATCTAAACGCATCAAAAGGATACAGTGCAGGTACAAAAGAATTCCCCTCTTAATTAAAGGATCACTTTCCCCTCCCTTTCTACCCCAAAGTACACCCAGCTTTTCTGCCCTCGAGTCCTTTCTCTGAGAGCACAGTGAAAAAAGAAAGGGAGGCCTTGAAAGTGACCAGGAAGCCCACTCCCTGGGAGCTATGTTATTTAAGACCTGGGCTTTCCAGCTTCAGGCCAGGCTTCGTTTTCTGAAAAGTGTTATTTTTCTACCCACGGTTTACAACGTCCCCGAGAAAGGAGTGGGGGTGTGGGTAGGCGGACCATGAGCTGTGACTTCAGTACTAATGAGGCACAGTGACACCCGTGGGTGTTCCCAGATAAATTTCAGCCTGCCGACGACAGACAGCATGCGAGTGTGCCACCCGTTTCCTGTACTCCCGTTCTGAAGAAGAGACACAGTGGTCATCATTCCTAGGAAATGTCTTACTGTTTTCTGTCGTGATTCTTGATCAAAACAGGAAACAAAACAAAACCAAAAAAAGCGAGTGTGGAGGGGCATGCCACAGCCTGGAAAAGAAGCATCATCATGAATACCCCAGAGAAAATTCAGGAAAGAAGAAAACACAGAGAGCTTGCAGGTATAGCCTCAGTGAGACAATGAACAACACAGAAACTCTGTAGGTTCCTCAAGCAGGGCTACCAGAGCCAGCAGGCAGAATCTGAGAACTCTCTCAGCCTCTAGGCATTCTGGGGGGGGGGGCAGCAGAGCATCCCTGGCAGTTCCTGAGTTCTTTGTCTAGAATCCTAGAATCCAAAAAAGCCTTCTCTACCTGTGCATGCCAGGGAGCAGAGCTGAGATCTTGCACTAAAATGTCCTCTCCAAAACAATGGATTAAAAGGTAGAACTGGAATTGTACATTCCAGAATTCCTGAATAATCACTTACCTTTGGGCAGTGAAATTTTAAAAGGGACCACTCACGCCTCCCCCCTCCTCCACGGCCCCTCCCTCCAGGACTTGTGCCTGAAAATTCTTGACTGTGGAGAAGCCATGGAACTGCTCCGCAGAGAAGGGAGATGAATGGTGCTGGATAATGGGTGCTGGGTGAAAACTGGCTCTCAGTAACTTTACTGGGTCCTTATTGTATACATACGAATCTTATCAATGAACAGCACCATATGCATACACAAGGCTTTTTTTTTCCTTGGGGGGGTTGTATATTAGTGTTTTCCTCTCAATTAACTTCTAGGCAATTTTCCCAGCTAAATGCATAACATCGTTGGCAAGACGCCAAACAAAACCTTAAGACCCAACACTAAATTCTGCACTTATACAGGCAGCTTAGATTTTCATGTGGTGAACTGGAAGCATGCCAGCTACTTCTACTGTAAACCCAGCAGTGGGAAAGCTATATATTTTTTTTTATCAAGAAACTCTACTTTAGATTTCCAAGACCACTTGAAAATTGTACTATTTTAATGTGCCTTTTAGACAAAATAAAAGAAAGATTTAACCTGCTATTAAATTAACCCAATTAGCTATTTATTCCATGTAACCTTACACTTTGGAGGCTGTTAAATCAAATAAACTGGCAGTGAATGAATTTTTTTGCGAATTATGGAAATTATGAGATGCATTCTAGACAATACATTTTTATGTCTTTTCCTAACCCTTTTCACTCTGGCAAGATTATCAGAATACTTACTTAAAATATTTTATTTTTTTTGCATACAAAATGAAATTACCCAAGATACAATGAAGGGCCTAGGGAGAAGTGGCTGTGGAATTTACCAGCAAAGGAAAGCTAATGCAATAGTAATTTCCACACTAGCCATCCCTTGGAGGTGTTGTCTGCACCCTTTCAGCCTTTGCTCTCTGCTGTACTTTCATTTCTACACACTGTGGAACATTTGCTCTTCTCAAACATGGTACTTTTTAGAGTCGTAACTGTAGTGGGCAGCTTTGGGGTCCAGTCAAGCTTTGTCAATGTTAACTTTAGAATCAAACTCTAGGGCTTGGAGTTCATGTCAACTGGGTTCTTCAAGAGGAGCAAAAAGAAGGCTTTCAGGAACTTGTATAGATTTTAATAAACCTGCCTTAGCACTAATAAAAGGTTTTGGAAAATAACATTTAGACAATGTGAGAAACTATGAACCAGAGACATGTGGGTTAAATTTCCCTAGAAATACCTAGGGGATTACAAATTAAGGGATTGAAGATTACATGGCTAATTTCGCCCAACCAAAAAGAAAAATAAAACTAAAGCTGTTTATCAAACTAACAGGACTTATTATTCTCCTCAATATTAGTCAGTGTCATCATCATTTAAAAAAATTGTTTGATAGAATTTCCAATATATCTGGAGGTTTCAGAAAACAGGATCGAAACAAAAGGATTTTGTTTTTCACTCCCAAAGCGAATGATAAAGCACAAACATGCAACACTGTGTGTTTGTCTACATGAGTTCAAGAGCTGACCCTGTGGGGGCACCTACTTGTGCCCTGGGCAAGGTGCACCCTGTTTATTGAATAGGGCAGGGACTTTTTAAGTCAGGAACCTGGCTAAAAGGCAAATAGAAGGGCAAACTTTCTACTTCCATAAGTGGTCTAAGGCACCAGATTCAACATGCGGATGACAGACAGATGCAGCTGGCTTCATATCAGAAGAGTCGGAAAGGTGACATCTGAGAACACCTTAGTGAAAGTGAAGACACTGATTGCTGAACAAACTGTTCATGTGCGCCCTTGATTTCCAACAAAGTTCAAGAACAGAACCGATGGCTCCTTCTGTGTGATCAACCCTCTGTGAGTTTCACCAGCAAGTCCAAACTCTGAAAAAATCACAAGAAACAAGAAAAAGTCAAGTCACCATCTCCACCATCTTCTCCACTGTCCTCCTGTAGATCGGTCTCTTTTGCCTCTGGTTTGTCTGGACAAAGGCCAACTCAATGCCGTGTATATGTAAATCCTGTCTTTGAAGAACACAATGAAGTTGAAGTCGAAATACAGAGGAGTAAAAGGGCAGAAAGACAGTAAAAGGACCCTGAACAAATGAGATAAGGATGTAAGAAAGGAGGAAGGGAGGGAGACAAGAGAGGAAGGGAGGATGGGGAGGATACTCTGCGCTTAGAGAAAGGAGACTGGAATGTTTAATAAACTCTTGCTGTAAGTTGTATTGTACATACACTATTTCCCTTTTATTTATTTCAAGGCTAAACTGCTATTTTAGGCTGAAACAATCATGATTGCACATGGTATGGTGGGTGTAGACATTGGTCACAATTGTGATGTGGGATTAGATCAGCATTCAGAAACTTTGGAACTTTCTCAGAGATAGAGGTAACAATTGGAAATAAAAACGCAACTCTGAAAAACCTTAAATATTTCAGAATAGCATTAAGGGAGTCATTTGACATTTAAAAAACACAACTGTTAACATGTTTACTATATAGAACTGAAATTGAATAAAATTTGAATGTATTAATAAAAGTATACTGTTAGATGTTACCAAGTCCCTGAAAACTATGAGTTAATGTCAAAAGTAAAGTAAGTTCTGTATGGTTTATTATATGTAAGAGTCTGTTGTGTCCACAGAATACATTTATATAATATATATTATAACAGCTGTGTAATGGTACAAAATATCTTTCATGAAGAATGTAACAATATTAATATCCAAGAAAATAGTTCTAACAGTGCATGACTTTGTAGGATTGATATGTAATGCACTATCTTCTTGTTTGAAACACTTGGATATTTCCTTGAAGTCAGGTGATTTTATAAATGGATGAATCTCATCAGTATGGATTAATACATCAACAAGCAATTTAAAAATAATTTAGAAATATCCTTTTCTCTGTCTGCTCAGTAAAATTTTTTTTTCCTTCTTTAAGGGCAGTCTAGAAAAATTGAGAATGATTCTAACTGCATATTATTACTTCCTTTAATTTGTGTTATTTACATAAAATTAGCATAATTTGACAAAACTTTCATTACTATGTAAGAGTAATTTTAAGCATTTCTTTGGACATGTAGTATCAGGCTCTTAGGAAGGGTTTTTCTGTTGGAAAGATGTAGACTAATCTTGTATTGATTCTTAACTTTAACATGTATGGTGCAAAATTGCAGGGACAGAAATTAAGGGAAAGATAAAATGGCATTTAGTCAAAATCTTTTTTTTTTTTTTTGTAAAATATACACAATACTAAAAAAATAGAGAAGAAAATTTGCTTTTAGAAACACTTATTTTGATTTAACTTGCATTTTCAAAGCCCCACACTAAGTTCTCTTGCCAGTCTAAGTGGTTCTGCTTGCCCAGTGACAGACAAGCAGTCCTTGAGAGCCAAACCCACCAATGTCCACCTAGCCTGGCTGTGTATTAAAGTTACATGCAGCAGATCTCTGAAACATCCAGACTGTGAATTGTGAGAAACCCAGGACAGTGGTTATTGGGAACAAGAATGGACGTACAAGACCAAAATAAATAGGTATGTAAACAAAACGTGTAAGCTTCTCAAGAATAGAATTAGTGCCAGAATCCCATGTGGGCAGGTATGTCTGACAGCCCAAATCAGGATTTCCTCTGGAGGCAAATGAAGGCTGACAGGTGGTCTCAAACCCCAGCCACAATCAGCAACAGGAGAGGAGTGGTTGTCTAAACTTGAATCAGAATCCAAAATTAGGGTCAAGAACACATGGAAGGGTAAGCCAAGGAGTCCACAGTGGGCAGGGCCTGAGGACAAGAGGCAGCCCAGCCTTGGCAGGCTCACACTGGGGTTTTTAGAGGGGGCTGCAGATAAAAGGAAGCAGGAAATCAGGGGTGGGGACAGGGTCAGCAGGGAACTGTGCCCTCATCCATCTCGGGCCACACCTGGCAGCCAGGCCCACACCCTGAAGGGGTGAAGACACTGTAAGTGAAGATTTGGTAAGGGGTAGCCATCACAGGCAGGCCAGTTCAACACTGTTTATATAGAAATAGTCCCTACTGAAACCCTAGTAACTTCAAGGAGGCTGTTATTCATACTTAACAAAATTATAGTTTTATACAATCAATCATTACTTTAAAAAATGAGGATTTCTTGGTATCATGCAGAAGAGATGTTAGAAAATATGAATTATTTCAAAATATGTATTATTTCAACTATTCTTCTATCTTTGCGCTTAATTTTTATTTATATCTCAGGGTCCAAACTTCGTTTGTTATTTCCCACAGAGTTCAAAGCACAGGAGAAGTTTTCTCCTCAGCTTACAGAATTTCCAGCTGATTGGCCATCTGCTTCTCCTGCTCTTTGTGGTTTGGGCTCCATCACCCCCTGCAGTCCTCCATGTACACCGCTCCCCCACCCCCACCCCCACCCCAACACACAGACACACAATTCTACCTGCAGCCGTTTTCAAGAATCTGAGGTATTTCCAGGCCAGTATCTCTTCCCTCTGCCTGCATCTCTCAGGTCAATTGTTGTGCAGCCTCAGCTACTGGGTTATAGTGCTGTAGGAATTGGAAGAAGGGAGAGATGACCGCTGGAGCTTCCTGTGACTAAGGTCAGTAATATCTTTCCGATCAAGACTCAAATTCCATTTTCCAAGGGGAACCCTTCTCTGCTTTTACATTTTGGATAAGTTGAATCTGTTTAAGTACCACAATATATTGTTTGTCTGTCTATCTGTCTATCTATCTATCTATCTATCTATCTATCTATCTATCTATCTATCATCCATCCATCCTTCCATCCATCCATCTATCTATCTATCTATCTATCTATCTATCTATCTATCTATCTATCCATCTATCCATCTTCTATCATCTATTTATCATCTATCTATCTCTATTTCTATCTACATCATCACCATCTATCGATCAATCAACCAATCTATCTACCTACCTATAATCTATTTCTCCATTCATTTATCTCTGTATCAATATTTACCAGAGTTTCTTTAATTAACTAATTTGCCTACATGTCTCACAACTAGAAAATACTCTGTACCCATCTTTCCCTGGCACTGGTTTTGCATGCTTTCATTATTCATTTGTAGCAGCTGTTTGTTATTGGTAGGTTAATGACTATATAGATGGACAGATAGATGAGTTGATGGATGGATGACTAGGTGGAACATAAAATTGAATATCATGTTTTGTTTACTTCTTGGATTTGTAGAACATTGCCCATTAGTATGGAAGACACTGAATCTGTGCCTTTCTGTCTCAATCTGGAAGTAAGGACATTTGGATTTCAACTACAGTATTTAGAAAACAATCCATACATTTGTCACATTTTGTCATAGAGCTACCTACAGTAAGCTGAGCCCAATATGTAATAGTTTTAACCAAACTTCCGCATCTAGTATTGGTGTACAATTGTCACTTCTCCAATTCATAATCAACAGGGTTTTCATTGCCAGGAGAGGGACAGCACTGTGGCATGGCAGGTTTTATAGTACAAAAGAAAAATGTGGAAATGACATCATAATTATTATCATATACAATTAGATGTTTTCATGATGCTTTTATTATAAAATTATTCATTATTAGTTCACATGTCTTTAAGCTTCTTTTAGAGTATGACTATCTTTACATACTTAAAATCTTATACATAGTTGATATTCATACTTTAGTAGATCCTATGTAGAAACTGAACATTTGCGCTATCATGTTTTGACAATTTAAAAAAAAAATTCAAATTCATGCCTCCATCCAAAAAAATCCTTGATACAGTAGACTGATTCTGGCATAGGTATCATAATTTAGAAATGTGTAAAAAAATGCTCAGAGAGAGCCATAGCTAATATCAGCGCCCTCACACATCGGATATAGAGCACCACGGAACCCATTGTAGCAGACCCTACACTATAATTACATTACACACGTTTTAAATTATCATGATAATTTAAGACTGCAGCTTTGTTTGGGGCTTAGATTTTCCATATTCGTTCTCACATGTGAATCATTTAAGTGGTTGAAATAGAATCTGTTTAGCTGTTTTGAATTATATGAATGAAAGAAAATACACTTTCTCTACAAAGCAAATTAAGACATTAAGAGATTCAAGTGAGACTGAATTTATAGGCTTGAAGTCTGGGGAAAAATGTGAACTTAAAAATATTTCCTAATTCCTTTGAATGTGACTTAAAATCACAAATGAATTAACTCTTCACTATAGGTCTGAAGAAATGATCCATGGATTCAAGGATCTTCATTTTTCTCTAATGCAAATATTGAAATTTAAGTGAACATCACAAAATATTTAGCAATTTGACATGTATCAGTTGTGTATGCTCTGTATATACTCCATACCAGGGGTGTGTAGGTACATGACTCTTCTTTTGAACATGATTGCTCTATTAATGTCTGAATTATAATCATATAAAATATACAAGCTGAAAACATTAATCACCCAGAGTAGAAGTTGTATTTGTTGTTGGCAGTTAGGGTTATAATTGGAGGCTTAGATATCAGAAATTTTATTTTTTCTTAGGTAGGCTGATCCAAAGACCACTATGCAGCCTAGGCTGGCCTCAGAATTGAGGTAATCCTCCTGCCTTAACCTTCTGTGTGTCTGGATTATAGGCACCATCAGTTATTTGTGCTATTTCTCTATTTGTGCTTTGTAAGGAGACTTGGCAACATTTCCAAGCAATCAGAGAAAAGATTTAGAACAAAATGCTAAGGAAAGGAGAACTCTAGTATCTTTTCTATGATTTCAAAATCAACTTTCAGCTATTTCAAAGGCCAGATAGATCATATCCATCCCTACCTTATTCCATGATTTTCCTTCATGATGTACAAACTCTCCTGTCTTTCTTGCCCCTTGCACATTTACCCCTGGATTCAGGAGGACCTAGAATGATTACTTTGAACTTTCACTCAGTGATATAAGTATCTCAGATTCTTACAAAACTCCACATGTTAAAGCTGACTCTTTTGACATTTATAAAACAGTCACACCAGAGCTGCAGCTGTGGGTTATCCACAATAGTGGGCAGAGCTGTAAGGCCAGGTAGAAGAATGCCCTCTCCCAGGTGGAACTCACAGTGTTGCTTCATCTTGTCCTTTATGTAGGCCTAGATACTTCATTAAAATGTCTAGTAGCCAACAGGACATTTCTCCTTCCAAAACCTTCCAGCCCAAGGCCCATAGAGTTTTCCTCACTGCTAAAGAGGTATGCTATCTCTCCTAAGATTGTAAGTATTAGCATCCATTAGAACACCTACTTCAAACAGAAGCAGAATTGGCAAGGTCAGTGTTACATGTGTGTAGCTAGAGTTTTCCTGCCTGGCCCACAGTCAGGACAAATCTCTGTCACCTGCCAGTCCCACAGCCGCTTAGACCCAACCAAGTAAACACAGAGACTTATATTGCTTACAAACTGTATGGCCGTGCCAGGCTTCTTGCTAACTGTTCTTTTATCTTAAATTAAGCCATTTCTATAAATCTATACCTTGCCACGTGGCTTGTGGCTTACCGGCATCTTCACATGCTGCTTGTCATGGCTGCGGCTGGCAGTGTCTCCTCCCACCTTCCTGTTCTCTCAATTCTCCTCTCTGTTAGTCCCGCCTATACTTCCTGCCTGGCCACTGGCCAATCAGTGTTTTATTTATTGACCAATCAGAGCACACATTTGACATACAGACCATCCCACAGCACATGTGCAATGTCAATATTAAAAAAATGAATGCACAAGGCAATGAATTTGTCTCTAAATGTATAATTCTGAAGGTGCAGGGACAGAGAAGTTGCACAGACAGTCATCTCTCTGGCCATGCACATTAACACTTGAAACCACAGTTACTTGAATATTCCGCTCAGTTGCTTCACAGGAAGATGTGTTCTCAGACAGCTGCCCACTGTATGGAAGTGACATTATCTGTTAGTTTGTTCAGCTCTCTCAGTGTTGTATTTCAACAAAATTACCTGTAGACTCTGCTGCAGACTTCTGAGATTTAAAGAAATTTGTGTAGAATTTTGGAAAAGAAGTCATATTTAGGAAGTAACTTTTAAGTTGGTCTGTGAATTTCTATTTCTAGACATGAAGCTTCAACATGGATGCCCCCATCTTCAGCTTTTTATTGTATGTGTGGCATCAGACATTTAACACTTGTCTGGGAGCCATGGTTCCCTGGGTCCTCTTGCCAGAGCTTCTTGTGAATGTTTTCCCCTCCTTGGTGACAAGTGGGCAACACTTCCAACTTGGCTGATTGTCTCTGCAGTCTCACATCTCAGGCTGTTGTTTCTGCATTGAACTGGCCTGTGTCACTTAGATTTAGACAATGAAAGCATTTTGTCATTATCTGAAATGACAGGTGTCAATAAGAGTCAACAAGAAGGATAAGTAGTCCAGGCTGGCCTCGAACTCATGATGATCCTCCTGCCTCTGCCTCCTTCAGTAAATCCTACTGGTGTGCGCCACCACAATCGGGAAATTTTATTGTTTGTTTACATTTGTGGGGATAATTTAAGAGTTAACAATTATGAAGGTTTGAGTAAGGCATATGTACTTTGCCTCCCTGTGTGTCTAAGAAACCCTTGCTGGAGAAACATACTTAAGAAGTAAGTATCTGCCGGGTGGTGGTGGCGGCGGCGGCGCACGCCTTTAATCCCAGCACTCGGGAGGCAGAGGCAGGCGGATCTCTGTGAGTTCGAGGCCAGCCTGGTCTACAAAGTGAGTTCCAGGAAAGGCGCAAAACTACACAGAGAAACCCTGTCTCGAAAAACCAAAAAAAAAAAAAAAAAGAAGGATGAGCAGTAAATTTAGAACTATAAACATCACATAGGGTTAATGTTATTTTATTACATTAATTTGTTTTGGTTTTTTTTTTTTGGTTTTTTTTTTTTTTTGGATAGGGTCTCCCTGTGGAGCCCGATCTGGCCTGCAAGTTGCTTGGTAGGCCAGTCTGGTCATGCACTTGTATTGATCTTCCTCCATCTGTTTCCTGTGTGCTATGACTGCAGGCCTGTACCACAAGGCATAGATTTCATCATATTTTCGGTTTTGATTTTTTGGTGGTGGGAATCAAACTCAGGGACCCACATATGCAAGACACTCTACCATTGAACTACATCACCAGCTCAAGTTACCTATAATTATAGAAACTCAATAGTTTATTTTTTTTTCTAGTACTTGCTAAGACACAATAATCTAGGGCAGCACCATCCAATAGGGGTACCTGAGACTGTAGAGATGGTTGATCTCTGTAGCATCAATTTGACTGCCACTAGCCACAGCATTTTGACTGTATAGCCATGTCCAATTGTTTTTCAATTTTAATTACTCTCTGAAAATTTGAATAATGACTGGTTTAGAGTCATTCAACATGCATTTGGACCGGCTTCCATCTCTCACTGTGTGATTTGGGGGAGATGATTCTCTGAGACATTGCTCTTCCATTTATGAGACGTGGGTGGACATTACCTACCTAGTGGGGTTACTGGGAAGGGTGGGATAAGATGCCAAAGCTAAAAGTAGTGCCCAGTACAGGTCATTTGCTCAGTGTAAGTCAGCTTTTATGATCATATTTTGATTCCTCATTTCATAGAAGTCAACCTAGTTGAGCTGTGCTTTTCTTAGATTGGCAGCTAAAAACAGAATGTAATAGTGACTGAGTCAGCAAATTGGCTTGCATTCAACGTTTACTGGTAGCAGAAGTAAAGGTGGATGGAGTACTGGATGTTTCTCTAACAAAGGAATGTGAATGACAGACCTCTTCTTAGGTGTAATAACAATAATACATTTTTTTTTAATTTCAATATCTGTATGGTCTTTTAAAAGCCTGTTTTTAAATTGATGTTTCAATTCTGGAAGTTTATGTGTGAAAACAAACCCATAAAATACAGAAAAATTCATTTTGTATATATTCAGAATATAAGCTGTTTTTCTATTAACTGCATTCCTAATGGTGCCCAATCTATTTAAATTAAAATAGATAAAATTTTTAGAGTAAACTGTCTATTCAGATTATTGGAAAATGAAGCACCAATATTAACAAATCTATAAATAATATGAAATTTTGCTTTTACCCATGAATAGAGTGTCTCTAATTAGCATCTCCCTTGGTCAAAATTAACTTGAGCATTTTAATAGATTGAGCTACAGGGAGACAGCATCTGAAAGCGGGAAGGGAAATGGATCAAACCATGCAAGTCATCTTCTGCCTCATGTCATCTTATGTTTGAGTGTTACGATGTTAAATTATTTCAAAGTAGAATCATGTGAAATAAGAAATTGCCTAAAATGAGTGCTTCGTGGAAAGGCTGATCTGGAGTTGCGACAAGAATATTTTGAAGCTCTAAAGCTAGAATCTGTTCGTGGCATGTTCAGAACGGAACAGGCTTCAGCCTGTTAGGTGTTGCCTCCGTCAGGCTGGTCTATTACAAAATGCTTTCAGAACTATGTTGAAAGTGGGTTGTGTGAATTCACCCCTTCTAAAATGATTTTTTTCTTACTGAATTTAGGTTGTTTGAAAATGAGTATCAAAAAAAAAAAAAAAAAAAAAAAGCAATGTCAAGGGAGGCCAGTATCAGCTACCATCATCAACAAATATTTGCTGAGTTCTGAGTATCTAGATATGCACAGTGTGATCAGGCTTTCAAAGCAGGTGGGAATGGGATTCTTTTTCCTTTAATGTTAAATTCTTCAGTTTGATCAATGGAAGCCTGTGCGCCCTGTCCAGGCAGCTCTGAGATTATATGCAAACACGCTGCATGAGTGAGAACACAGTCACTTTTATGTGGGATACAGACCAAAGGGAATGTAAGCTGCACCAGTATTTTTTGGGTGATCCACAAGTTACTCGTGACTGAAGAATGTTAACCATTGGTATGCTTGTGCCTCATCTAAAGGGAAACTGAGAAAATTCCAATCTAAACTTGGTTTTTAGTAGGATGCTACTCTGCTGATTACGGAATATCAGTGTGGTTGAGAGATGGCCCAAGGCACAGCACAGCAGGATCAGTGGGGCTCTCCCACAATACAACTGGTGGTTAATAAGGTCAAATCTGGCTTATGTCCTGCAAAGTTAATAACAACCCAGCTTCTTGCAAGGGTCAGATCTATCTCTGTCCGACAACACGGAGACACTAGATTTGTCCTGAACATTAAATTCTAAATATGTTAGTGTTTCCCCCATTTCTTTCTCAAACAACCTCCCCCTGGTTCCCCCCTCTCCTACCTAAAATTTTTGGACAAACTAGATGCCCTCAATAAGTACAATACAAAATGTACAGTAAGTATATACCAAAATATTTTCTTCTGAGCATTTTCAAAGACTGTTCTTTCTGGCTTGTGAATTGCTGCTCTTATTCCCTAAGGCATATTCACATATTCACAGGGAGTTAGGTAGCAGTGTGCTTTGACTGAGATGACCATCACAGGGTGCTCTTTCACAGCTGCAGATTTTATACCATTCTGGATTTCTCCTCTGCTCCCTACAGAGCAGTTGTTTCCATTGTAGTGTATTTCTACGCTTAAAGGTCTTATATTGATCCCTGAATATTGCTCCCTTGCAATGAAATGAACACATAAATTGAAATTCTAAAAATAATATTCTGTGACCACCGTGATTTATGATGATAATGTTTTTTTTTTTCTGCATGGGGTTATCATTATAACTATATTTAGCACGCCGAGATGGAGACATCGCAAATGTGGTGCAACTGACAGCAAAAGCAAGGAGCTTGGAGATGCTCTGTGGCCAGGTGGCCTCCCTTATGGAATTTCAGGGGCCTTGTGTGCTGAGCTATCTGTGGTACTCATCCATTGTGGTACAAACTCTCTAACAGTATTACAGCGAATAACATTTTTAAAAAGAGTCAATATCACGCGTATGCCTGAGATGAGAGCATCTGGTATTATAAACTAAAAAATCCTCTTTTCTTTTATTATAGTCATTCTTTAGTGGGAGGCCACACAAGAAGAAGGAATAAAAAGGAGTTTACATCACCATAATATTCTGCATATTCCCTTGATTATTTCAGCATATAATGGTGGATGCTTTAGGGAGAGGCTTTATTTAAAGGAGACTTTGTAGATATCTTAGATGTTCTGGTAGCAATAGTTAGGCATAAGATTGCATTCCATTGGCGTGTACCCACTGTGCCCTTCTATGGTATGGTGCTCTACTGGTCTTTCCATTGATTTGAACAGGAAGAAGTCTCAGGACTGGGCTTCATGGGCTTTCAGTTCTTGCGTAGTCACTCCCATAGCACCGCACTGTACAGAAGCCTACTGGAGACTGACATTTCTGTAAGAAGAATCAGAGACCTTATAAACAACCAACATAAACTGATATAGGAGGTCTCTACCTGGAGGGTAGGTGAATCATATTGTGACCACAGAGATGAAGAGAGACAAATAGACTTAGCTCTCATATTTTTCATTTTCTTTCTTTTTTATTATTTGTTCGTGTGTGTGTGTGTGTGTGTGTGTGTGTGTGTGTGTGTTTGTGTGTGTGTGTGTGTGTATGCACATGTCTACATAGAGGTGTCCGCAGAAGCCAGAAGAGAATATTAGATTTCCTGAAACTGGTATAGAAGGTGGTTATGAACTACCTGATGTGAGTGCTGGAAATCAGACTCCAGGCCTGTGAGAAAGTAGCAAGTGCCCTGAGCTGCTGAGTCATCACTCCAGCCCTGCTCTTTGTTGTTCTGAATCACAAGATTTGAGTTAGTTTGTTACTTATCAGGACATATCTAACACATCCACTGATTTTAAAGAAGTTCCCCCCCCCCCGTAATTTGAGATAGAGTTATAAATGAACAGTCTGTCTCAGAAAGCCAAATGGTTTATTTTTACACAAGAAATGAGATGTCCCTGGTATTCCTTTTCAAAAAGAATTGTACTCTACCAAAGTTATAGAAAATTTCATTTGTTGAAAAAAGGAATCCAAATTTGAATTAATATAAACATTTAATGCAAGTGTCTGAACACGTGGATGCATGAATATGTCATATGAAATCAACAGGAAATCTCCCCATTTAAAATATTAAAGGAATAATTTTCAGGATTATAAAATATCAGAATCACATTCATAATATGTAAACAATAATATTTCAGGTAGTAATCAGATGAGCTATTTTGTTGCATGAATAGCACTGACCACCTCGAAGAAAAAAGACATTGACTTGGGAATATGGGACATGATCACAGCAGCTGTACGGAAGCATCATTTTCTATCTTATACAGGCAGTACCATAAACCTTTTAGTCTAAGCCACAATTCTTTTAGAAGTCTAAAAGATTGGTTTGATTTGGTATATTAAATAGCCATAATAAAAGCCAAATGATTTGTGGGAACTTTAAACTTTTACTTGCAAATATGAAGTTAAAGTTAGTCTATTCACATTATATCTAAATCAACTTTTAATTTCTTCATATTTTAATATTTTCTTTGTGGACACTCTGGGATTAGGACTATAAATTCCCTAAGCACACTTGTCATTCCACAACATGACATGGAGACAGAAGGCCAGGATGATGCTTGCCCTTTAGACTTGCATTGGAGATGGAGACAGAGCAAGCATACCGTACATAAGTAGAGAATCCCTAGGATATAATGGGAAAGTTAGCTAGTGAGAGAACACCTGAACAGGAAAACACATTTGAAGTCTTTGAGTGTCCACAACTTGTGACATGTCAACTGAAAAAAGTCACATGAAGTCAACTATAATTACAGCAGAGAGACACTGCTATACCCAGAATTCCAGTAGGAATCTCTGAATTTTCACCTACAAGAGCTTTTATCTATAGGGCCTCGGTTGTTTGCTACAAACCATGGTGAGAGACACTTGAAACTAAATGCTTCAGAGGTGGGCATTCCCTCCACACTCTCTCATCCTGCAATGCAGTGTTGACTATTCCTAGAAATGGAGTCCAGATAAAAACTTAAACACTTTTGTTGTTGTTAAGTTCGGGTCAGATTCTGTTGCTCCATGAATTTTTTGCCAAGTTTATTGAGAAAACAAACTGAACCAGCACTTTCCTTTGGAAACTGGAATTCTCAAAAGGATCCCCTACCCCTATATATTTCTCATTCAGAGTTTTTGGTATCCTATTTTACCTTTGTTCTGGGACCTAGGGCATGGTCCAGTGTCTCCATTTCCTCTACCTTGTTCAGACTTTGTCTTTTCTAGTCTCTTTCTCACATACTCAGTGTTAATATCAGTGGTGGCTCAGGTGTTCTTTGGTTCCACTTAATGCATCTGGATTGTTCTACTGGAAAGAAAGGTGAGGCGGTGCTCAGAGATGCTCTAGCCTGCAACCCCCACACCCAGGGAAAACTCTTCACCATCAGATGCAGGAACATTTCTACAAGGGAGACTGAGGCCTTCTAAGACAGGAAACAGCATTAAAATGACCTGCACCAGGGCTAACATTGTCCAGAGGATGAAATGAGGCCAAGATTTTATATGACTCATTGGTCACACATGATGGAAGTTAATTAATTTATATTTACTAGAACTTCTGCAGACCAGCCCTGCAGCATGTGACAATATGGTGCACATATGAGCATGCTGAGTGACACAAGACATCAAGTGAAGGCTTGGGGACGGGGAAGGATGCTAATTATTTCTTTAACACTACAGACTTTTAAAGTTCTCAGTTAATTATGCAAATGCCTTCTTGAGAGAGTTTTAAATTTCTAGTTGAGGAACTGATTACAAGAAATAACTTATACTATAAAAATACTCCTTTTGGGAGTGGAGATATGGCTCAGCAATTTAGAGCATTTATTGCTCTTGTAAAGGACATGGATTCAATTCCCAGCACCTATGTGAAGTCTCAAAACAGTTTGCAACTTCAGTTCCAAGTCATTTGACCCCCGCTTCTGACCAGTGTAGGTCCCAGACATGCACATGGTTCACACATAAACATGTAAGCAAGCATCATAAACATAAACTACAACAAATCTAAAAGACTTCTAAATGGTTCCTTTTATATGAAAATTCCCAGGGCCATTTCATTCATTCCAGTCCCATTGGTTTTTGTGAGAGGCAGTGCATATCAACTGGCCTGGTTAATTTTCTCTTTCCAGGTACGTGGCAGGTTACAACTCTTCACTCCATCAAAATGACCATGGTTATGTAAGCAGCCCTAGTCAACCACAGGCATATATCCGAAATGTCAGGAGTCACCCTGGAATGCAGAATTTGAAAGCAGATTCCTGTGTGGAAATGGTGCTGTCTTCATCAGTATGAGTTTCCAGTAACTCAATGGACCAGGGGACGTTACTTCCTTTCAGGTTCCATCCATGGTTGAACTTTGGATGTAAATGTTAGTGTGTTCAGCACAGCTATTGCGATTCTTCAGGCTGTGAGGTATCTCAGTGCAATCCCAGCCATCTGGCTGGAATGATACATTTTCTGATTAGTGGCCTTATCATCTGGGCCTCCCTCTGAGACCGGACTTTTCTGGCAACTTTCAAAGACTTCTGAATCCACATTCTAAATGCCAGCACTGAAGAGATTGCCTTGCTCCCAGTGAAAACATAAAATGTTGATATAATCCCCTCAAATGTTCTGATAAACTATAGTCCAACAACATTCATCCCATTCTTCTAGGGTCCTGGAAGATGGCCACATTGACATACCAGTGTTATATTCATAGATCCCCAGACAGTGAGGTTTACAGCATATGTTTCCATTTCAGTTTTGTAAATCAGTTGTAGCAGTCAATTCAGTCATAGTGTTCTGTCCAAAACAGAGGACGATTCTGGACAGGCATGTGAGGTGAAGGATTATGGGAAAAAAACCAAGTGCAATGGATTTAGAAGGAAGTATATTGATATTGTGGGAGAACAAAATCAGCATATCTGAGCTATAAAAATAGCACAAGTCTCCACATTAAATTCTATGAATCTCAGTTTAATCTATATATGATAAAATATTCAAAAGCTCAGAGGAATTAAATATTTTAGCAAGAGAAAGATATTTAGCAAAAGTCTTTTACAGTCTCTCTCTCTCTGAAATGAACTTGACCCAGGCAGGGTCTGAATGAGGAACAGTCAGACCCGGGCACAGCATGTTCAAGCCTATGTGTGAAGCTGAGTTCCTTTCTCTGTAATAGGCCTCCATCCTGGAGCTTCATGGCTTCCAGTCACACCCTTTTGAATTATTCTTTTGAGATCAGTCAGGTATCATGCATGGGCTGGATAGAACATAAAATTGGAATACTGGAAACTAAAAACGGAACTGCCATATGGTCCAGTAATCCCATTTCTGGGTACATATCCAACGAATTAAAATCAGTATGTCAAGGAGACATCTGCACTCCCATGTTCATTTCAGAATTATTCACAATAGCCAAGACATGGAACCAATATAAGTATCCATCAATAGATGAATGGATTAAGAACACATGTATGTGATATATAAGTGCAATGGAATATTACACAGCCTTTAAAAGGAATTAGATTCTATTATTTATGCCTACATGGATGGGAGAAAAAAGCATATCAGGTCAAATAAAAGAGGCACAGAAATATTTTACATGTTACTATGCTTCAATATGGAATCTTTAAAAAGTAGAACGTAGACAAACTAAGTAGGCAACTGGTTATCAGTGGCTAAGAAGAAATGGGTGAAGGTACTTGGGATCAAAATGAAGTTATTTCAGTTAAAACTCTAAGCAGAGACTTCAACGGTTTATTGTACTGCCTGGTGAACATAGTTAATGATACATTTCAAAATTGATTGACCATAGATTTTCATCTTCTTATCACACATAAAAAAAGTTGTTTGTTACCAGATGTGTTAAACACCCAGGCCAACTATCTGTATGATATGTCCATAGGCCAGATATCAAATTATATCTCATAAATATGCATAATTATTAGTTGCCAATTAAACATTTTAATTACAAAAATTCAAGAAAAAAATGTAACAAATTTGCATTAGAGTTTAGGAGGGATGTGTGTGCACATATGTGAGTATGTGCATGCATGTATGTAGCATGGTTGTCAAGAGTTTTTAAATTGAATTTACTGTCAAATTCAGCTCTTGCCTTACATTGCCCTCTGTAATTGAATCCTTTAGGAGATGACACTTGCAAAAAGCCAGCTTGGATGTGGAAAGGCAAATTTCTGCATGCTCCTATTTCCAGTTGTAAAAGATAATTGCTAACCCAATTGGAAATGATTATTTTGAACTCTAACAAGGTAAGTTTGAAATTTTTCTTGAGTATCACCTTACAAAAATGAAACAAACTCCATATAATTGCAACTTCTGGCCAAATAGAACTATAAACATGCTGTTTTTCTCAGTCTGTAATATGTGTGTAGACATTTGATCTTGAAAGTGGTTGACTATCAAATTAAATAAAACACGTGAAAGTGTTCTGCATGGTGAATCAGTTTCTCAGGTATAAGGTAGGCTTTTAAATTTCTATTTTCCTTAGCTACTACTTCAACATCATTCAGTGAACATCAATCTTCACTTTCGTGCTTGGGGGCCACTTAACACTAATGGCAGGCTCTGAACATATCAGTGTTATTAGTACCAGATAAACTAAGTTTAACTTCCTGGTTAAACTGAGATTATTAAAATAATATTGGTAAGTATGAGAGGAGACCATTTTGTTCAAAATCATAAGCCTGATCATTTTCAAGGAAACATGATTCTGAATCAGGAACCCATATTGATTGCACTTTACTCACACGTGTATATGAGTCACTTGAATATAATAAATGCAATTTAAATTATATTAATAATAATAATAATAATAATAATTACATTTTAAGTATTGGAATTCTTCCATCACTGGTGGTGTCATCATTTTTCAATTTCTACATGTGAGTGCCCCATTTGCTAGCAATAGTAAGCTGCAACATTGATATTTTCCCTGAGTACATGAGAATATATACCTAAATGCTATGATCTTTGTACTATGTAAATTGATTCTCAGATTCACATATATAGATTCATACTTTCTTTATTGGAAAGCACTGCTAAGTGCAGCTAATAGCTACTTCATTTGTGTAGAGGATTTCAAACCTAGACCTTTAATGGATCTGCACAAAAATATTTCTCAAAATTCCATTAGGCAGCCTACATGGTATTTGACATTCACACCCATCCCATATGCATTAGAGGTCCTCCACTCAATGCCTTAACAAATCCTTTTTTGTTTGTTTGTTTGTTTGTCTTCTAAAGTAGTTACTTTCTTGAAGCTCAGTTTGCTATTTCCTTAAATCCTATCTCCCCCTGCTGGCTGTGCAACATGGAGCGTGTCTAGACAGCATGAAAAAATAACCTGCAGAGGTTAGAAGCAGCTAGTAAGAGTAAATAAATGTGTATAAGTGTGCATATAAATGTACATATACACACATGCATACACAACTAAACCAAATTGTTAGATAAAGTAAACTGTGTCTTGGATTAGAATGTTTAAGTCAAGGGTTTATAAGCAAAATTTTATTTGAAAGATTAATGCAATTTATCACAAAAGACTCAGGGTAGAGTGCATGTTGGTGCATAAAAAAAGCCAAGGGTACTGTAGTCAGAGCTTGGACTGTATTATCATATAGACCATTTGCTAATTGGCTCATGAAAATGTGAAAAAGACACACACTACTATATCTATATCTTGATGCAGTTATTGGCAGTACAAGATAATAATATAGCAAAGAGTTAGCTTGTTGTATATTATCTTCATTGACTTCTCACACCATAACGAGGTATATGGGCCTGTGGGGATTTCCCACCCTTTTTTGAACTAGACTGGTCCTCCAACTAGGACATCTACTGTGTAATGTGGAAACATTTACGAAAACATACATGGAACCACAGGAAGCATCGTTTTCAGAACCCTGTCTACATGGTCTGCAATTTACATTAAATTGCTATGTTTTGGTTAAATGGCACCTTAGCTCCCAAGCAACTCTTTCAATAGTTGTTTCTTTAATTATTATTTAATTTTGTGGTTATGACTGGTTTTCAGTTAAAGAGGGTACTACTGACAAATTCAATTAAATGAAAATAGAGGACTTAATGGTCCATGCTAATGCTTCATTTCATACATAATATTTTATCATTTTCTGTGCAAATTTGTAATGAGTGCTTGGTTTGTATTAATAAATGCTTACATTTGGGCCACATAAAGTATAGTAATTAAAATACTTTGTTAATAATATTTACTTATAAGTGCTCTAAAAACAATTAACCCATTGATTCCAATTACTTTTTTACTAAATCAACTTTGAAGAATATAATTCTTTGGCATCAAAACTATTCTCTTGATTCTACTTTTAATAAAGTGCCCTGGGTGCTCTTTTATTGTATTTTAATAGAGCTCGTCATGCATCTGCTGCAACACAGATTGCAAAGACTAATGGCAAACAAAAATTTTAAACAAAACTACCACTTTTTGAATTAGGAACAAAGGACATGTGTTCCAGATCTGATTTCCAAATATTTAAACTGAGAAATGTAACTGTTTATTGTATTGAAATGAACAAGAGTGGGCTGTCTTTTGCTCTTTAAAGTAAATGTTTCTCTATGTCTTTTTTTTCTTATAACCTATAACAGAAGTCATCTGTAGACAATTTACATTCCTTCTCATACCAAGAGAAGATATGCTGCCTCTCCAAATGAATGAAGACCTTATTTACAAATACACCACAAAAACTAGTCTTCACAACTCAAGTCTGCAAGAGCAGAGCTTAAAATCAAACACGTTGGACGTGATACTTATAGGCAAAACAGGAAAAGAAGAATTTTATTCTGTAATTAGTAAAGTGGGAATTGATACATTTGTTTAGGGTTATTCCACTTTGACATCAGATGAAGACAGGACACTTACAGGATTTTTGAAATGTCTCCTTCGAAAATGTGATCAAGATATCAGATCATCAAGACTCCCAGGCCTCCTGAGAGAGTCAATAGGAAAATTGGACATGTTGATGACAATGTATGGTTTTATTTTCCCCTTGGTATACTTTGCTATTAGTGCTGAACTTAAGAATGAGACACAGAATGCCAAAGTCACAGAAAGCAGATTTTAAAATAAAGGAAAATGAAAGGAAAATCTTTGAGGTAGCTTTGTCTTTAAAGATTACTAACTATGGAGATTAGCACAATAAAATGAGAACAAACTAAACTTTTCAAATTATTAAAGCTTGACATGTCAGCTTGTAAAAGGACACAAAGTTAGGATTCATCAGATAAACTTTGTGCTTGTAAGCATGTTAGAAATGACTGCCACTGTTGTCAGGGTGTGGCACCAATGGTCCTGTGGAGCTTCTGCGGGGGTCATCTACAATGCCTGAAATCATATCCTTTTAAAGACAAGGCTGTCTGGTCTGAAAATAGAACTCCAAGTTATTACTATTTATAAGGTGGGTAAACAAACATGGTTTCTGGCCAGAGACTAATAATCAGAAGACTTTATGTGTATTTCAGAGGTGCTTTGAGCCTTTAAGGTATCCTTTCAACTGATCTTCTAGAGCATTGTGGGAAAACAAGCCTAGTGATTTTCATTTAAGAGTGACACTTTGAGTAATTTTCAATGGCTTGACAAGCACAGACCTGTTGATATGAAGACACTGATATAACATAGTTATGTTTAAAGCAGAATGGAAATTGGAACATGGAATGTAAATGCACACATTAAAACAGTGTAAGTTTGGCCCTCAAAATAGACAATTAGCTTGACCATGAACTACCTTGGAATCTGTCTGAGGTCCAGTGAGCTCTGTGGTGTTTCATGTATACATGGCACCTGGGTTTCCTTATGCGTCATAAATGATGGAGCTGAGCATAGTGGGCTGCAGAGATTTCCTTCTTCAGAACAGTTTGCTGTTAAGGAAATGACCAGAATTGATGTTTGGGCAAAATAGTTCACCTCAAGAAAGCAATTCAACTAAATGCTCTTTTATTCTCAAACTCAGTGGGTCCTTTCCTTCTCTACTAAATGATTAGCTGTATGCATTTCTTTTCATTAAGAAATGTAGGCAAGCATGTCTGAAGGTTGGTTGTGGTGTCAATCTCTGGGACATCAAATCTCAAATACTGGAAACTTTTAACTTAAAGCATGAGATGCATAAAGCTAAATATTTTAGTAATGTTGAATGCAGAGTTAACATTCAAATATGCTTTCTTTTTTTTCTACTCTTTGAAAGCAGCTTTGAATCAGAAAATATTTTTTATAGCCCTTAAATGAATCTTCCTGTAGAGGAGGCTTCTGTCAAAGTATTAATGGCTGAATCATTTCTCCTGCTGAAGATATGTTGGCCCAACAAAATCTGATTCTGCCTCTCGAGTGGCAAAACATGCCAGAACATCAGGCGACTAGTGCTCCGCACGCATTCGGGTCTGCCTGCTCTTCTCATTTTGAGAGCATCACAGGCTCTTCAGCAACTGTTGCTTCAAATACAGGAGATGTGAAACTTTCATGCAGGGTTACCTTTGGAGAAGTGGATAAAGATGCCTGCTGGAGTCCAGGTCTGACCCCTGTTATAGAAAATAAAGCTACTCCTGTTTCAGGTGAGGAGGAGGTGACAGAACATTGCCTAGCAGATGAAAGGGATAGGAACTTTGCTATCTCATTGCTTAGTTCATAAAGTATCTACTGTTTGGGAATTGATGAAATAGGGATTAACATCATGGTAGCAATTCTTAAATAAGACAACATTCTAGCTCGTCAATCACATGATCATGCAGAAATCTAAGCCAGGCAAGCTAAGGAGTCTTCAGCTTGTCCTTTGGATAGTGCTTAACACTGCTAAAGTAAATAGGTGCAAGTGGCCTCGAATCTCGGTCTGTGGCAGTGTTGGGAAGAACATTGCTCATGCACATGCATTTGTGGATTTCAACTACATGTCAGCTTGATATGCTGAGCCTCATCTGAACCCATGGTTCTTCCTGACTCCTTTACTCAGTAACATGGAAGTCTTACTTACCCTGTTCCTTTTCTGGCATTTTCCCCCTACTCCCTTTAAAGGCATGTTTCTTTTACTGTGAGTTTGGGCATTCTACCGGCTTTTAATTGCACACTGCAACCATAAGGTCAGCCATTACTCTAGGGTCCTTGAGTGCTAATTCCTCTTTTACTGGACAGTAACAAGAGAACTGAAGCTGGCCATCAGCTCCTTCGGCCTACATTTAAACATTGTGTCATCATTTAAAGGTTTAAGAACTCACTTGCTGGGTCTTCTCTAGGTTTGGTTGTTTTGTGTCCTGTGCTCATTGTTGTCTGAATGATACACCACGGAGAAGGGAGTTGTTCACTGCTGCTGGTGTGATGGGATGTGCACATTGATCCTAGCCACATGTGTATTCTGCTTTATTCCCAGAATGACAAGTGTCAAATCAGTGCTTGAGGTAACAACTGAAATTTATAAGTAAAGCAATCTAGTCAGAAGCAAAAAATATCATTAAAGAAAACACACAATTTTCAGAATAACTTGGTCAGATACTTTGTAGACTGAGAAATTAAATAGAAATAAAATTAAACCTATAATTTCTTAAGAGCCATATAGCCCAATAAAGACACTTACTTACAATTAAAGCAGCAGTTCTCGACCTGTGGATCACAACTCCTTTGGGGGGTTTCATATCAGATATTCATCAGATATTCTGCATATCAGATGTTTACATTAGGATTTATAACAGCAAAATTACAGTTATTAAGGATCAATCAAATAATTTTATGGTTGGGGGGTCACAACAACACAAGGAACTGTATTAAAGGTTCATAGCATTAGGAAAGTTGAGAATCACTGTTAATTAGAATAATTGGGAACCTGTTTTAGTTTTGTTTGGGTTTGGTGTAGATCAAGGTGGAGAAATTGAGATGAAATGAGGGAAGAAGTAATATTTTGCTCTTTGAAACGATGATACGGATGGCTGAAAGGCCTGGATTTTGTCAGGTTGGGATGTTGCACCATCAGGTCGACTCCATCAACTACCACAGAACCATCCAATCAAGAAGCATCTATAGCAACCAGAATTTAGGGTAGTGAGAAGCTGTCAGAAGTGGCTCATGGCTTTGGCATGGTTCCATCATGATGGTGGGGCTCAGAGAAAGCCCCTTTATATGGAACGTGGCTAAGAAATAAAGATGATAAAATAAAAACATATCCAAATCTTATTTTAGAAGCAACGGTGTGCAGAGCCAACCCTAAACAAGGCAGTTGTTGCAGATGGTCTTAAAAATTGAGTGCTTGAATGAACGATGTTCTGCTCAGGCTTATTGAAAAGAAGGAACGGCACACTAATTTCACCAATGGTTTGGTTCTGGTCAAAACTAGTTTAAAGGCAAATAAAATTTTAAAATGTGAATGATGACACTATTTATTGAAATTATTTACTAATAGTGATTTTTCCCCCACTTGATGAACTCAGTTGTGGTATGTTTTCATCCACAGGTTGTATGTGTTCTTAGTAGGACTTGCCCAGTATTTAAGCAGCAGAACATTTGGACAAAAATGGAGTTTGCAACGGATCTTCTACAGCTCCTTGTCAGTTGTCTGCACTGGCTTCCCATGTTTGGAATCAATCCAGTGTATCATACCAGGGCAGTTGGAACATGTCTGTTCAGCAATGTCCATGTGCTAAAAATCCTCCCGAGAGTTCTACTGAGAGAGGATTAAAACTTGTCACTATGCCAAATGGCAGATCTTTGTTGGTCCTCTGCAGTGCACAGTGATGTGAGAGCTCATGTTACAGGTTAATTGCTTTCAGGGGCGGAGTAGCCTGAGTAGGGTTTGCTTTGGCTTAACAGAGTATTAATAAAGAAACCCAACACAACCCGACCACCAATACCAGGGGTAGAGAATTCTGGCAGACCAAGGCAGCTAAGGGCCTGTGGGAAAGCCTAACATGCTGGGCCCATCTGATATGCACAACACACAAGGATTTTTCCCTAATGTGTTCCATTAATGTTAAGCAAGAAGGACCTTTTCCTCTAGTATTTGTGAGATTTGAACAAACAGTACACGAAACATGTTTCGAGTGCAAAATGAGAATGAAAACAAATTCAAGGCTGCAGACAGACATTTGGAGAGTTGAGATACTGCCCACTTGGTAGATTTCTTAGCTGAGCACAGCTCTGATTACTTCACTTTGCTTCAGATTTTCTTAAATAAAAATAAGATTGCCCATGAGTGAGACTTGGATCCCAATTTTATCCACTGCATTTTCTTTTCCTGGCCTGATTATAAACCCCTGAAAAATCAGCATTCTTTGTACAATGAGAATAGTGTGCATCTTTCTAACAGCCCGAGCGATACTAATTACCCATTCTGTACTTAGAAAGTAGAAGGATGTGACTACACACTCTCACAGCGCCCCTGTATGCAGAGGTAGCTGGCCCGTCAGCGTTTCCATTCTGTGGGAAATGCCTGAATAGATTTAAGAAACAGCAAAGCTGCCTCTTTTGCTTCAATCTACATTGCAATTTTAGCAAGCCAGCATTACTCTGAGCAGTATACAGTATATCCTAGTGTACACAGAGTCCAATTTGAATCTGTGGGATGAATTAAAATACCGTATACTAAAGAGCTGTTCAAAAATAGTAAACTACTGTAGCTACCAGCTGCAATCTCTTATTTTGCCTTAAAACTCTTCTCCATTTAAATAGGACCAGCATATGGCTTATCCAAGCTATACTTCTTAATAATAGCATGAAAACAGCCTTGCTTGGAACATTATACAGCACTGCTTAAGTATTTACAAGGGCTGATAAAAACTTCTTCCATGTTGTCTCCGTATAGGACAAACAGCAAGCAAGAGGCAAGGTCCACAGTAAAAACAGATATGTCCGATGTTTTCCCATTCCCATGCCCTCAGTGACCATCTCATGCTGCATTTCTACTCCATTGATTCTGCAGCAAGAAACATTCATAGTAACAACACGGACCGGAGCTCCATGGCCGACCACCTAGAAAGAACTGGTCTGTGCTGTGAGTCTGGGCCCTGAGCATAGCCCTGAGCTTTCTGCATGGCTAGTGCGGGACAATGTCCCACACTCAGTTTCAAAATGCGCTGTCAGTCAGGGCTCTGGCATTAGTGCGACCTCAAAGGGCAAGAGCAGTCACCGTAGAGTCCTGGTCAGTGACTGGTGGCCGGGTGGGTGAGGTGGGGAGGAAAGACGCACTTTGGGGCACTGACATTCGCTTTTCCCATGCTCTGACAACAAGCCATCCACAGGAGTTTGCTTTCTCCCACCTTCACAGCGGGCTCTTTCTGCCCCCCTCCTTTCCTGGTTCACCTCTCCCCCACTGTGCCCTGCCTTTGCTGAAAGAAAGAGACCTAAGTGTCACAAAAGGCCAAGGGTAGCTCAGTTTCAGACCCCAGGGCAACATGTGTTCAGCGAACAGGAGTGTAAGAAACACTGCATACAGCAGTTAATGCTCTAGACATCCGAGTTTCTGATAGAGCGTTCTTTGTAGCCGTGCATATTTATTAACATTCAAAGAGGTTGTGCTCGCATACCAGACAACAGCTATTGAGAACACAGGCAATCTTAAAATGATTAAGGCCCTGGAGTTTACTAAAGATATGGTATGCAAAGAATCACGAGAAAGCCATAGAATATTAAAAATATTAATAATGTCAGTTCTAATAATTCAATATGAGATTTATTGTAGCCCAATCCTGTTCCAAATGGCATACCCTGTCTTTTTTTCTGGAGAGTGAACAAAGATCACGGAACAGATTGTAACCTGGGTAAATTGCGTGTCTGTTTACAATTGTATTTCACATATTTTATATACCATTTGCAAACTATTCCCCAAAGAAATATGCATCAAACTTTTGGGGGAAAAAATGAAGATTTGATGACAATCTGTTTTCCGTTCATTTGTTTCAGATGCTGCTGAGATCCTTTGTATTTTGAGGGCAGTGTCTCAGGCTGGATATCACTGGCTTCTTTTGTTCTTTCAGGCTTTACATGCATAAACTACATTTCTTGTAATGATATCACCACGATTAAGTAAAAAGGATGGAGGGAATAGAGCCCTTCTAGAAGACTGCAGTTTACACATGCAATGTAATCATGAACTTCTGATCAAATGTGTGTGTCGAGTGTGTTTCACTCTCACTCGGAAAACTCAAGCCCTTCTACCTAAAGCTTGCTCCTACAGGGACATGGGTTTCGTGAGTTTCAAGGCTTGTCATCACAGAGGCATCTTAGGTTATGAGTTGAGGAAAGCAGTTAAGTGTTTCAGAATATTTATGAATATGTTTTCCTGGTCTGTACTTTGGGGATGGGAAATAATTCCCTAGTAATTAATTGGTGTAACTTATTTAACTGTCAAAACTGAAGACTAATCTTGGAGTAGCTGTTTAACCATTTGAACAACCAATGGTGACTACTAAGGAGTGTGACTCACAGAAAATACTGGGGAAGGGCAGAGATTCGGGACTGCTTGCTAATGGCTGCGTACGGCTCAGTCTTACGATTACTCACAGTGTATTAATTGAAGCTCTCTACTCCTAAGTCAGCCCGGAGATCAGACAAAAAGCACTCTCTCATTAAGGAAAGACATTTCTATCCCACTACAAATAAGGGCTCTTGTATCATACTCAGACTAAATACTATTGTACACTTGATATTTAATTACTGTTTGTACTTGAATTTAAAGCATTAAAAAATACACATTTTTAAAAATGCCTTCAAAAATAATTATGAGAAAAAAAATATCATTACTATCATGTCAACTTGTGCACAGACATCTAATAAATATATCTTACGACTAGTCATTGTGATAAAGGATAATAAGGCCTGGGAGTTAGGGTTGGCTTTGACTTAGAAACTAAACACACACATTTCATAGTAAATGATGAGGATCACTGGATAGGCACGTTAAGGAGCTTGGGAAAGAGAGCAGTTACTCACTGAAAACGCTTTTGGCCACTCTTGACCTTTGAGTTCCCAACTTAAAGGACACATAAACAACACCATTCTCCAGCAAGTTGCCTTGATAACCTGCTGGAAACGGGACAGAATATCCTGCAGCCATTTGACATGCACAATTTAGCAATTATGTGGTTGGGGAGGAATGATTTTGTTAAGCCACTGGGGACTGCTGGTGTTTACAGCCTTTACAGATTTATAGAAAAATCCAAAGTCTAACCAGGCGCAATCAACATCACAGTAGCACAGTGTGAGGCAGACGGTCTACGGGAAAAGCAGACTTAGACAATTTCAAGTACATAGGTCAATCTAAACCAAAAAGAAGCGAGTAAGGGAGAGTGCAAGGTCTTAAGTTGAGGCTATCCATTCCTGTGTTTACAAGGCGGGTGTCTAAAAGTCACAGGAAAAGTTTTTAAGTACAAATTTAAGAAATACCTTTTCTCCAGGTGAAGAAATATTAAATTTTATTTTACTTTCTAACTAAAAGAACGTGTCATTTTCCCCCCTAGCTTTGAGACTTACAATTTTTATTTATTTTTATTTACCAGGACATACAGAAGTTACTGGCAAGTTGAATAGTGCCATTGCTTTAAATATTTCAATCTAATTCAGGATTCTTGATTTGTTTCCTCTGTGAATAATTTAAAACTCCTTTCTTTTGTTTAGTTTCCTTGATAGGAAAAATACGGTATTTACATTTTCCTTTTTAAAAGACAAATAGATTAAAAGTCAGGAATTTTTTTCCTCATCATAAAGTAAAATCATGTTCAAACTTTTATATTTTTTGCATGCAAGCACAGCCTAGCACTCACTCCCAGCACTCCACTTCAGTGGGGGGGGGGGATTCCACAGTCCTATGCCCTCATCAATCAGGTACAATTGCAGCAGGCATGACTGGGTCCCCTCACCCTAACCCATTCCCTGCTGCTTGGGCACTGCCTGCCAAATGTTGCAGGAAGTGACTGGAATATGCACAGCACTCCAGCCTGACCCTCAGGGTGCTTGGGGGTCACTGCCATCCCCACGGAGAACCCAGAACAGCTGCTCTCCAAGCAAGGAGTCTGGAGTCCAGTCAGTTTGCAGAAGATCATCTCTCACAGGGATTTGTGATCCTTCCAGCTCAATGCATCCAATGAAACCATCCCCCTGCACCCACATCTCCCTCCAGTGTCTGGTTCAGGACATTGATGCTGGAGTTGAAATGTAAAGACTAGATTTTAGCTTTGTTTTACTAAACCAAGAAGATAAACAAGTTTAAAAAAATGTCTGAATTAGATAATGAGTTAATTATCTAATGAAGGGCAAGTAGATGTGAAAAGAAAGGGCCACGGTGATAGAAGCAAGAGATGGAGAAAGATTGGTTCGCACAGAAATTGGCTGTTGGTGTTCCAAGGTCCTTGAAGTAGACTCCCAATTTCGATGCAGCCTTAATGCAAGTGTGATTTTTCAGCAGATGGAATGCAGAAGGCTAGGACTCCCTAAACTAAGTTACACAAAATTGATATTCATCCATCGGGACTTAGGAACTTTTGGGGATCTACCTGGCAAAGAAACGTATGTGAACATGCCCCACAATGCAACAGTAACATGATGGTTCTTGGACGACGCCTTACTGTGCTTGTCTCGAACAGATGTATTTTGTGCCTTGCAGCCCCTGCATAGGAATATTGGCTGCAACTCCTGCCTTAAAGGGACTAAGCATGATGATTTTCCACATGCTGAGCAGCTGAACAAGTGTGTGCTCTGTGCATGATTACACAGTTCCTCCATTGCAAGAAGCAACAGCAATGATGTCTTTGATGGTATTTCTTAAAGGAATTTGGGAGGGCAAAACCGACTTGCTTCTTGTTGCTATTAAAAAAAAAAAACATTAAATTATATTTTACTATTTTTTTTTCTTAACATGTTAGACTGTCAGGTCCCTCTCCAAAGGATTACACATACACATGAGATATCCTTTGATGATTGACGGGATCCTGCCAAGTGCCAATCATGACTACTACCTTAACATGGAAACTCCTTAGTTTGGTCCTGTGTGGAATCTTCTGATGCCACCATCTCTGCACTTTTACGGACGATGAGCCAGTCACTGACCCTGACAGGACTTGCTATCATCTCGGGATGGGATAGGAGACAATTCAATCTGTATTGACAAAAGAAAAATCCGATGCTCCCCTTGATTCCTAGCATCAGGTGGTCTCCATAGCTGCCTTCTGTCTTTGCTAAGATTCCCAAGCACTCATTTCCCACACCGTCTCACACACACCCCAAGGCACATTCTGTTTCTTCTTTGCTTTGTGTTCCTCTGGAACACTTTCTACAACTGAAAAGACTACCTCTTCTCTGTCTCTTTTCCTCTGCCTTCTTCTGACTAGAATGAGAGTTGACTGGGACAGCATTTTGCTATTGTTTATTACTCTATCCACACTGTACATTCCAATCCACACTCTCATTGTAACTCTTTAAATATGCATTGAGAAAGTAAATAAATGAATATACTCATAAATGAGTGAAAATGAGAGATTATTTCTAAATGTGTGTTTGGTATCCCGTGAATTTACCTGGGTGGTGGTGGGGTTCCTGCATTTTTTTTTTCAGTGCATTTTTTGGCAATACTATTTTTCAAACATTTTGGGCCAAATAGAATATTTTTCTTTTAACTACATGTTTTTCAATGTGTTTTCTATGGTGCAATTGATGTTAATTCTAGTGTGGGAGTGAGTGTTTGGGTCATGTGGGTGAAGGAGTTGCTGAGTGAAGTTGGCCAGTACAGTACAAGAGGCTCACTCTGCTCAGTTCCTAGCCAATGGAATGGACTGTGTTATGAGTCTCAGCTGGGTGACTACAGACTTAGGCTTGTGACGACCCAAGCAGCCAAGCCTAGCAGCCATATTTGTGTAGCTGCCTGTCATCTCGCACACTTAGGAAGAGCACTGGGACTTTGGTTTCCTCCTTTACAAACCTGTGCATGGACTTGCTCTCTGTCCTCACTGTGGAGCTGCTCCTAGGAAATTCTGACACTATCACTTTACTCTGCAAGCTAAATAGTGGCTCCTTCCATTCCACAGTGACAAGTCGCTACCATCCCGAGTTGACTCTTTAGAAAATATGAGAGAAAAATCAGTACTGAGAAATAAAAATGAGAACAAGGCAACCTCTGGGGTATACAGTCCCATACATTCTCCCATATTTTTCACTTTACTTTTTTTTTTTTTTACTTTTTTTAGAAAAGCATCTACAGATTTATTAAATCAGGAAAAGAAAGAAAAAAAAGATGCCTAATTTTAAATGCATCCCTTAACGCCAACTATTCTTACTGCAGATGAAAAGGTAAAACAAGCCTGTACTGAAAGGCATATGATTACAATAAGAGGAGGGAAGTCAATCCTCCTGGGAGGGCAGGTACACATGTTCGGAATTACCCGGATAGCTATTTGTCCTCCTCATACTTAGGGAGGGGTGCTGGTGTCAACACCGAGCGTACCGCCTTGAGCAAGCACTGGGGTCTTTCATGAAATATCTTTGTCACTTACTTTAAGTGGGAGTGTTAACACCTTTGCTATTTCTCTAAAAATGGGATTTGCTTCTCTTTTTTTGAGTTAAAAGAAAGATTGCTATAAAAGGGAGCATTAAGCGTGTTAGCAGAGGAGACAATACTTCCTTAAATGGGGTCTCTTTTGGTTTTCTACCTTACTGAGCAGTATGACAGAATGCCTCGTGGAAAGGCTCACCCGAGAGATGTTGAAACTCAATTACCTGTGTTAGTGAACCTCCTACAGATCTTTAAAAATACTCTCTTCTCACAGGTACCAAGTATGAACCAAATGATTTTTTTATTTGTGTCTCTGGTGCCCCATTAACATAATGAAATGCCATTCGACTTTTTTCACAGTAGAAAAATGGCCCAAACGGATCATAAAATATCCTTTCTAACTATGAACTAGTGGACAGCACTTTAAATGCCCTTTTAGCTGCTCAGCATGCATGGAACACCACACAGGCCTGGACAGTGTCTCTGTTTTGTTCCCAGGATTCAGATGCCAATGTGAGATTTAATCTGTGCAAGAGCCTTTGGTCCTGCTGATTTTTTGAAACATGTAAAATCAGCTGGCCAGATCTGTAATACTAGGTTCCCTTTAAGGATTCAATCCCCTATCATATATGAAAGTTCTACCTAGCAATACTGTCTCTCTGTCTGCATATTTCTTTACCTCTAATTTATATCAAAGGTATTGAAAATGCCTTCCAAAGGAAGAAATCCGTGTACATAGAAGAATATTCCTGAAGAGGCAACTGAGGCAACTATTTACATTCCTGAAAAGCTACAAGCATCCCTTTGCAGATTCATTCTGAAACAGTTTTGGCATGCTTGCCTACTTAATTGTTGGGTTTTTTTTTTTAAGTTTTATTATTGCTCACTAATTTGACTTATCCCCGATCAACAATTACAGACAGTTATCAACCTTAAGAAAAATGGATGGATAAGTCTATACTATGCCAAAACACAGTCCTTGCACACATTCTTCATATCTTTTGCCAATCTAGATAGACTCTGATGACGCCAGGGTCCAGCAGCCCCCCCACCCTCTTTCCTATCAATACATCACATATTGCACATGCTCTCTTTAAAGCACAGCTCTGGCCAACATTCTCTAATAGTTCTACACAGCTTCCTTGCAGAATTAAGTTCAGATTCCTATAGCCCAGTGGTTCTAAACCTTCCTAATGCTTTGGCCCTTTAATACAGTTTCTCATGTTGTGGTGACTGCCAACCATAAAGTTATTTAAATTGATGCTTTATAACTGTAAATTTACTACTGTTGTGAATTGTAATGTACATATCTGGTATGCAGGATTTCTGATATGCAACCTCTGTGAAAGGGTCATTAGACTCCCAAAGGGGTTGCAATCCACAGGATGAGAATGGTTGCTATAGGGAGTGTGGTAAACAGCATCCTAATCTAACCTCATGCCCACTGTCTCTCTGTAGCCTTATATATCATGCTACCTTAGATACGCTATGCTCTTTCCTGCTCCCAAATATATTTGATCATTCCCCCCCACAAAACCTTGTTGAAAATATGGGTTAGAAAAGGTGTCGCTTCCTACATGCCTCTTCCACAAAAGCACTATACCGTTTCAGATTTTGGCATTTCCTTATGTGTTAAATGCCCCCTCTCTCCAGATAAATTGCTACCTCACCACAGGTAAGGTCGAGGTCAAGGTTTCATTTTATAAATCTGTTTTCATTCCTTCCTCCCTTCAACCTACTTCATTTAATGAAGCCTTGGAAAAAACTTATTACAATATGAAAAAAAAACCCTGCCAATTGACATATAAATAAATCATTAAAATTTTTGAATGTTTTCTTTATTTACAAATTAATTTCTCACAATGTTTATTCATAGACTTTCCTAATAAAATGCATTATTTATTATTCCATTTGACTTTTAAAGTACCTCCATTAGACAAATGTCCTAAGTATGAGAAATAAACACACAAACAAATAAACAAGTTAAATTGAATCCACAATGACAATGATAAAACTTTTTTTCTAAAATAATTTAAGATTTAATGACCCTTTACTTGATTGCTAAATAGATATATAATTATAAAATTGAACTTGGAAATGATGTATGTACATGTAACGGTGTGTGTGTGTGTGTGTACGTGTGTGTATGTGTGTGTGTGTTTGTGTGTGTGTGTGTGTGATTTTTTTTTTATTGCTAGAAGAGTTGGAGATTTGGAGGCAAGGAGGATAAAAGTTTGCAGTCTGAGATCTGCAGCCTGGACAATAGTAATATAGAGGACAAGTCAAGCCCACACAGTTTGCATCATCCAAGTATTAGGATGTTGCTATGTGTAGAGGGATGTAGAACTCTAATGAGGACATGGCTTTAGGCAGATTAGAGTCTATAAGACAATACAAAGCAATTGTAGGAGAGTGGAATTAGACATCTAGAAATATCCATAAACACTAAGAGATAATTCCATTCTAAATTAACCTAAAGAAGTCAGATGACATGTAGCATGCCCAAGTAAATTTGAATTTGATCTGAATCATATTTGGGAGTATAAATATGTGAATAATAAATAATTATATTAAAATACATGTATTTTATTAGGAAATTCATAACTCAATAAGACCAAATAAAAGTAAAAAAATAAAACAAGAATTAGAAGTCCGTATTAGGAATCCCATGTAATAAATTTACATAGGCTGCCACTTCTAATCCTTAAAGGCACACTGTGTGATAGTTGATTTGTAGTACCCTGTCTAATTTATGGATGAGGAAACTGAACCATAGGTAGATACTCTGTGAAAGGTAACACAGCTAGTAAATGTTACCTAGATACACATCCAGGGTTTGTATCTAAGCATTCTTTGTATCATGATAATATTCATGTCAGAGCTGAAAGATGGAAGGAAGAAAAGGATGGGTATAGATGTGCATGAAAAGCAGGCAAGTCTGTAATTTCTAGGCTGCATTGTGATTCTAAGATTGAGAATTAAACTCTGAAGAAAATTACATGTTGGAGCCTCCTTTTAGTCAGAGCAACCCACCTACTGAGTTAGAAAGTCTGGATAAAATGTGGAGTCAAAAACTCCTAGACAGCTAAGGCTTGAAGGATCAGAGACTTGGAAAGAACTGTATTTCAGAGTGAACCGGGCTTGTGCTGGTATTCCTCTGGAGACGCTTGCTTCTTAGACAAGATAATCCATGGCATGAAGAATTCAAATAAAGGAAGAGCTAAGGGACTGAAAATCTGATAGAAGTTTAATGCTTGCATGGTCTATAGGAAGGGGTAAAGTCAGAGAGACACGACTGCAGCATTCCACATGATTTCATACTTCAAACCTTGCCTATTGATAAGTGGCAGTTGAGAGTCGAGAAAGTGATCAGAGAATGTGACAATATCAGAATTCCAGGGGTCAAGAACACAAATATGGGGACTGTGAAGAAGGAATAAGCTGAGGAAAAGCAAACCAGACATATTTGGGCTCACTGGATACTGTACAGTAGATGGAGGCCTGGCTCCTTTGCATGTAAAATTTCTCTAAATAAAACACTAGAAATAGAGCACAAAGAAACAGAAAATTAGAAATAAAGGACATATATATTATTGTCACCAGGAAAGTATGACAAAACCCCTGAAAGATCAAATGATGAACTTCTTAATATAATAAATGAACTTACTAGTAGATAGATACCTACTGGCTAATTAAGTAAGTAGGATGGGACTATTATTGATCATTTCATGGAAATACAGAGAAGGAAATCACTGGGCAATGTAGAAATAAGGATAGTAAACTCAAAGCATGAAAATGTACACATAATTGGAGTCTCAGGAGAAATAGAGGGATGAATATATGGACATAGCATTTAGAGGATGATTTGAGAAAATTTTCAACACCAATTAGATACTTTCGAAATCAATTATAGGAGCTTAAAAATCTTTTTAAAAAACCAAAAACATTTTAAAATAAGATTATAGAAATATGAATAATAATAAAAATGTAGAAACACATGTGCGCATACATATGTGTGTGTGTGTATAGATATGAAACATAGTTAAAAAACATACAGCATGTTGAAATAAACATTTACTGTGAGAATCTGTCTTGGCCAGCAGGATGACTCAGTGGATTAAGGCCATTGCAGTCAAGCTTGGCAACCTGAGTTTGTTCTTTAGAACCTACATGGTAAAAGGAGATGAAGGACTCTGTAAAATTGTTCACTTTCCTCTACACACTGGCTATAATGTGTACAGTAAACACACATCAATGCTTTTATAATGTCTTTGTGATTTATTTTACATATATGACTAAAATTAGTTACCCAAAAAGCCAGAGACAAAAGTATGAAATAAATTATTAGTGTATTTAAAATCTTTTCCATTGTCTTAAAATTGAAACAGAAATAACTGAAATTATACTGTAATACTTTAAAGAGGTATGTATATATCTTAAAAATTAACAAAAACAGGGAACTGTGTTGCTAACAGCTTATGGAGATTGGGGTTTGGGGGAGAAACTGCCCTCAGATTGTATTTGAGGCTTATTCCACAGAGGGCAAATCCATGTCTGGTCCAGTAATTCTGTTCAAAACCCCATGATTTTAGGTGTAGGTGTCAGAGACCTGAGTGGGAAACTCACTACAATTGTTTCACTAAATTGACACAGTCCCCAAAGGCCTTCTAAATATTTATGTTTATACCGAGAGACATAAGCTAATCAGAGAAACTTCAGTGAATAATGGTAAATGTAGAGATTCATAGGTGTTCAAGATGCTGAGGCTAAGTTATTAATGAGTGTTCAGGCTTAAACAAGACATATATAGTATCCTCTCTAAGGCGTAGTGAAAATTGTGGAAATAATGTAAGAAACACAAGATATGGAGAAGGGCTGTGAAATTATACCTTCAGGGCATGGCAATCATTGCAAACATAATATCACATCAGTTGAGGGTTCTTGACCAGTGCCTATATAAGACTGTGTCTGTCCACATTCAATCTTGGATGAGAGAGGGACTTATAAACCTCTCTCTACTGAATTCCTGTCTAGTGGTGGATTCTGGAGGAGGTACAGTCATGCCTTCAGTTGTATCCTCAGTGGGAGCCACTACCAGGCTCAAATGAACAGCACTGATTGAAATAAGTAAACACACATGATTGTGGAAGGGGAGATGAGCAGGGTAGAAGGAAGATGAAAGAGGTTGGACATGAGAATATTTAAAACACACTATATGTATTTGAAAACTGTCAGAGAATAATTTTAACCAATAAAATATATCATTGAAAAAAATAAATAAAATGATGATGAATCAAAAACAAAAATTCAAGAATTTTTAAAAGGAAGATAGGAGAGATGAGCCTAATACAAAACAGACTATGATAGTAGACCCAAACTAATCTACATAAGCAATTAAATTAACTGTTGTTATAGACCGAGTATGAATTGCTCCAGACAGGCTCAGACTTTGGATGATTGGTACCCAGTGAGTGGTGCTAGGTTGTGAGGTTTTAGGAAGCAGGTTGTGGCTAGAAGAAGTAAGATGATGAGGATTTGTGTGTAGGGATAGGTTATCCCTGACTCCTCTCTTCTTCTTGCTCAGCCAATGAAGTAAGTGAGGTCCTCAGCTATTAACCTTGGGCACCATTTTATCATGTCCAAGCA
The DNA here is from genome assembly GCF_949786415.1 of Peromyscus eremicus. NCBI lineage: Eukaryota > Metazoa > Chordata > Mammalia > Rodentia > Cricetidae > Peromyscus > Peromyscus eremicus. The sequence goes on from NC_081432.1 coordinate 31,380,613, forward strand.
CACTGGGCAAGGGACCATGGACTGGAGCCTCTGAAACCATGGGCCAGAATAAACCCTTACCCCTGAGAGATGTTTCTATCTAGTATTGGGTCAGAGCTGAGGAAAAGCGAGAAGTATGGTTGTAAATACACCAAGTAATTCAAACAAAATTAAATCTTGTCAGACTAATTTAAAAGCAATTTTATTATCAGCACTCAGAAGGCACAAAAAGTGTATTTAGAAGAACAATAATAAATTTCATGTGTGCCTCTTTGGAATTACTGGTATGAAATTGATAAGATCTCATAGTAACAATCACAACTAGTAAGGTATGGTACAACTCACTACCAAGATTTGATAGCACAAGAGCTCTAAATATGCATGCATTGAACACTCCTCTAAACAGCTAAGAGCAAGTTTTCATAACCAGCCTGACAGGGGGATCATTCATGAACTTACAGAAGCCCATGATGTATTTTTCTTAGATGTAAATAGCATGGCAAATGAAATGGCTTCAACCATTCTAGTAGAACACTGCAACTAAAAATGCAAGGCTTATAATATTTTCAATGTATCTAGAATTTCCCCCAAAAAATTCTGACCAAAACACTGTCCCAAACAAGTAAGACCCATTATACAATGCACATCGTAATAAACTGTATGTTCTCTGATAAGAGGAGATTTGAAATAGAATCCAATGACAAAAATATATGTAAAATTTCTGCAGATATTTGGTGACTGGTACAGGACACTCAGGTATGTGAACTAATCAAATGAAAACCTGTAGGTACTTCTGTCTGAATAAAACTAGCATGTAAATGAAGCCTTCCTGACAAAAGCATACTTATTTGAAAATACATCTGCTAGGGAGAAGAAGTCTTAACAAAGTGTGCACCTCAAGAAACTATAGAGTAACAATTATTTGAATCAAAGGATTGTTGGGGGGCGAATAAGGTAAAGCAGAAGTGGCACAGACACCCTAAAACTCTGCCTGAAAAAAAGACACTCAGCAGAACTGAATTCATTTCTCTGAAATCCACTCAGTTGACAAAATGGCCCCAGATCAGTCAACAGAAAACCAGAAGGCACAGATTACTAACGTCAGAGTGTGAAGACACCTTATTCCTGCAGATTCTGCAAGTACAAACAACAGGAAATTCACCAGCTTGATATTAACATTCCGACAGTACCAATGTGCTATGATAGGCTGCTCCATGAAGGTAATTTTTTAAAATTTATTTTTGGTTACTCAAGGGACATTCCTTGAAAAATCGCAGCATACAAACTGACAAACAGAGAAATGGAAAACACATATAGTCCATATTTATTAAAATAGATTGTTCAATGCAAAGCTCCCCAGACATCACTAGTATAAGTTAAAAAGGCCTTTCTGTTGGCTGGTTCTCAATTTTTAAGAAATACTTATGAGGATTCTTATATAATTTTAGACAGCGACAGTAGAACAACCCTTCCCAACTCATTAACTGAGAAGCTTTAAAACTCTGCAGAGCCTCATTGGCAAAGAAGAAAAGATCTCACACAAATATAGGAAATACTCTAACTTGAAATCCCGAGTCTATAGATGAAGAAAAGCATATTTCTTTTAAAATAGTCACATTTGAAGAGTTGTATTCCTGTCACTTACCACACTAACATTTTAGGACAGATGGTAATTTCTCACCAGGCATCATGGTATAGAACTGCAGTCTCAGCACTAGGGGAACTGAGGCAAGAAGGTTGAGAATCCACACAACTAGTGTGATTGCTTTTTTGCAAACTTCTAAGCTGATTCTAACACTTACTTGGATATTACATATGCATATATATGTATATTTATTTGTGCATTAATAATTTGTCTATTTATATATGTGTGTATATATAATATATGGTATATGTGTAATATATGATATATGTAGTATAGTTTCCTCAAAAAGAAGAAAAATGTCTAAAGCAATTCTGAAGGAAATTAGTTCATGGATTTCATGTCAATATATGAACAATAAATAAGAAAGTATGGTTTTAGAGTATGGGAACATAAACATACTTCAATATGTGTTAGTTGAAGTTGTATGTAGTTCCAAATAACCCTTTTTATACACAACATTTGTAATTTCATTTTGTCTAGTCAAGCAACATAAACATCCACTCAGGACTTATGTCCTTCAGCATTTGTATATTAGGCACACATCTCCGAAATCTTGGTCTCATTACATTACCCACATTTTCAGAGATTCCCCCAATGAGGAAGTGAAATCTTCATATGAAACTGCTTTGCAAATGCCAACAAAATAAACAGTTTTGTTGGTTTGGGTCTAAAGAGATTTGAGATGGACAAGAGCATTGTTTGTTCTTGCAGAGGGCCCAGGTGCAGTTCCCAGCACCCACATAGTGGCTCACAACCATCTGTATTCCAGTTTCATGGAATCAGATGCCCTTTTCTGGCATCCAAAGGTGCCTGGCATAGGTGTGGTGCACATACATATATAGATAAAATACATGCACATAAAAAAATTAATCTATTTTTAAAGTTCTACTGGTTAAAGCATAGACAAATATAAATAATGGCAAGAAAATGGTGATTAAAAGAAAGGATTTGTGCCATGTCTCTACTTGGAATCCCAGCAATTCATGATAATAAAAACAATTTTATAAACAACACCCAACAAATATGGTATGAAGAGACAATTTTTAGCAAATGGATTTAGATACGACATTACAGTCATTTTGACATTTAATGATTTGACATGCTCCATTTATTTATTAAATCTCCCTTAATAGGTGATATCTGTCCCTATTGTCAATGTTAAGGAAGTAGCGGCCTGTGATTTCCTGGGGAGAGGACCATGCAGTTCCTTTGATTATGTGTCTCCAAATTATGCCCATACACTTCTTCCCTTGGCTGACTTTCATCTGTATCTTTTCCCTGTAAGAAACTACCATTGTAGTATGGCATTCAGTGACTTCTTAGTCCTTCTAGGGAACTACTGAACCTTAATGTTTCCTGTGAGTACTTGGAAACTGCACTTGGTAGCAGAAGAAAATTTGACATCTGCTCAACTCTGAAAGCATCATTGGGGTCTGTCTTACGTTCTTTTTCTGTTGCCAAGACAAAATACCCTGACAAAAGCAATATAAGGGAGAAAGGGTATATTCCAAATTATGGTCTGTCATGGCAGGGAAATCACAGTGGTAAAGGTCAGAGAACAGAGAGCAATAGACAAATGCATGCTTTCTAAGGTTCAATCCACCTTTCACACTCTTATACAGACCAGGATGACCTGCCTAAGGAATGGAGCCTCCCATAGTGGGCAGATTTTCCCAACTCAAGCCTGTCCTGACCAGGAGGGAGTAGGAGGAGAAAGTTGGCCGGGTTGGCCCTGGACCTTCAAGGTGAAAAGCAGCCTCTGTCTGTTCTCTTCCTAGTATTTATACTTCAACAGGTCCTTGTACAGGACTATTTGGGCATCATCTGAGCTTTCTTCAGGTACTTTTCTTTGTTTAATATCACAACCCTAGGCTGACTTCAATTGAATTCCAAAAACCAGAAAATAATTTCTTGTTAAAGCCATAAAACCACTGCATTTCACAAATTTTAAGAGTTTAGATGGCAATAATTCCACTCTCATTTTAGGTTCTGTACAAAATTCTGTGTCATATGTTGAATTTATTGAGGGTCTGTGGGACATACATACTGTAGATATTTAGCACAGCTAGAATTAGGCTTCTGACTTTTCCTATTTATTTGAAAGTCTGCATTGCTATACAAAAGCATGATAGCATGAATGCACTTTTTGGGGGGACAAGGTCTCTTTACATAGCCCTGCTTTCCTAGAGCTCACTATGTAGACAAGGCTGGACATGAGCTCACAGAAATACTCTTGCTTCTACCTCCCAAGTGCTGGATTAATGGTGTGAACCACCATGACTGGCTCTATTAATTAATTAGTGCTCTCTTATTCCCTTTATCTCCCTTGCAAAACATCTGCACCCTTCCATTTTACCTGTACCCCCATAGTATTCATTTCAGAAGTACTGACTTTTCAATAACAATTGATAAGGAGATATTTCAGATTTTATGGTGTTAAAAGGCTAATGTCCCTGAGTTTTAGGTTATGATTTGCAACCCATAATTGAATTTCTGTTTCCTATTATTCATATACAGATTTCATGATTCCCGAAACTTGGAAAGACTCACTATATAGTTGGCTTAGAGAATGCTTAATGCACAAGCATGCAGAACCACCACTGATATACAGCTGTGTATCTAAACATCAGACACAAACAGAACTCAGATGGAAATAGATATTTTAAGGAAGAAAAAAGCATCAATGTACATTCATGGCTTGGGTGTGAGACTAATGCAAATTTATAATATAGGTCTAAGCAAAAATGAATCAGCTTGCAAACTATGATGAGCGCTTTTTCTCTATGAAACATGACCTGCAGTTGTCAGTATAGCTTGCTTGCTATCCTGTAATATTCCAGCCATTACAAGTGTGGATCATGAAGACTCAGAAGACAGTTGAGCCCAGTTAGTGTGAATGGCCCAAGATGGACTCTTGTTCTGAATAAGGGAATAAGGAGCAGTGAAGGACTAAATGAAAATCAAGTATAAGTAACATTTAAATACATAAAAAGAGACAGCTAAATACATTACCTAGAATTTACAAGGAAACATTTTAAAGTATAAGTATAGTAATTTATATTTAAAAATTATAAGACTGGATGAGATCACATTTAGTGATCATGCACATTATGAATAAATAGATTAATGCAAATTGAGTTGGTATGTAGGGGCAGAAGTACCATGCAAGGGCAGCAAGCTTAAAAGTCCATGTTTTTCCCTTAGTTTAAAAAGAGTTTATCTTCATTAGAAATAGTTCAATTTGCAAATAAAAAGCTAAGTATTACCTTCTCTTAATCATAAAAATGTTTTAGTAATGTCATTTTTATGGTAAAGTTGTTCTAGTCACCAGTCTTTGCTCCACTCAAACTCAATAAATCTATAACTTTCTTTGAAGGACTGATAAGCTTCTTTTTATTACCCATGAAGTTCAAGGTTGCCATCAGTGAGGTAGCTCTGTTCTTCAGGACATGCAGAATATTGAGTGGAGGGAACATGACACAAATCTCAATGAATGGGTGTATGGTTTCACCACTGAAACAACTAGTCAAGTGTAGGAGTTCCAATGTGTAATGTGAGTCAATGATGAAACACATCTACTAAGAACATATAAAAAGTAAACATAAAAATTAAAATACAACCATGAATAGTGCTCCTTAAGAAGTCTTCCATGAGCATACTAAAAACCTATGGATGATAATATTTGTCTGACTACATAAAATCATATAGCATTGTTTAAGTAATTGAGAAAATCACCTAAGAGCAATTAATACACTTTCACACTCAGAGCTATATATACAAGAGTTAATCTTGGAGGTGGAAATTATTTAACACTTAAAATACACTTATTTCAAATCCATAATAGCATTAAACATTTAAATATTAAAATGTAACATATTACAATTTATTTTTAAAAAGAACAAGTACATGAGCAATAACCAAAAACTTGGCTGAAACAATATTAGACATAAGTGAGGGACACATACTCAAATTTCCTGCCTTCCAGGGCCTGAAGAAGTGTGAATTAGGGCAGCATGTTTGTTGCTGAATTTTTACTTTCAAGAGAAAGTAATAATTATGACCTTACACCCATAGTATATGGCATGAAGAATAGTAATATCAGAACTTGTTTTGAATGCAAAATAGATGGCACCATCTTTGAACAAATGGGAAGAACATTTCAGAAAGAACTCAACATGGGTATAGCGTGATATTGGTTGTAGATAACATTGGTGACAGGTGCATTTAATGTCCTTGCATGCCTTAACTTTGATATGGTGATTATAGGTTATTTTAGGAATCTACAAGAAATAATTTAGCAAGAATTATCTCTGAAATATGATGAAAACAAGTGGGAAACTGAATGTGTTCATGAACATAGTAGGGGTCAGTCAAATAATGTATCATACTCCATGTGGTGGGAGGTAAGCCAGCTGTTTATATAGCTCTGGGGAAGTCTCACATTACAGTGTTAAATTTAAAAGTCAGAAAAAGTTACTTATATTTTCTTTCCTAAATTGCATAGGGTTTAAGGAAAACAGTTGAAAGAATACTATGAGAAATTTTGTCAATTTTCTGTATTGGTAACTGTTGTGAATATTTATTTCCTTCACTATAGTTTATTTTGGTATTTTCATTTTTCTATACTAAGCAGAAATTACTGTTGTAATCTTTACTATATAATGTCTGCAACAAAAACTTACATTCTACTTGAAAAACAAGGGAAATGGATTCTTCATTGTTGAAAAGGATAAAGTCATTGTCTATGGTGGTTTTGTAGGTGTTCAGCTCAAGCTGAAAATAAATCGTACTTCAGAGTGAACGTCTTTGTTTTCACAACAAATGGATTCTTTAGATCTTACATGTCAACAACTCATATTGCACTTTAAGTCTCCCCCTAACTTTGTTCCACAAACCTTAAATCGTGTCCATGTATTTAAAGGGGGCCAGGGTTCAGGCTCTGACACATGAAGACACGCATGGGTTCTCACTGTGACCTCAGGATAACAGGATCCTGAGCCGTAGATGAGCAAGGGCAATCTTTGCCTTAACCCTGATGCTGACTGACACTGGCTTTTCTTCTTTTCTTTCTTCCTTATTGCTTGAACATTTCATACATGCATATAATACATTTTGATCAAGTCTACCCCTCATTCCCTCCCCACCAATTCCTTTCCTATCTCCCTCCACATTTTCCTCCCAATTTCATGTGCTTTATTTTTAAACCCATAGATTCCACGTAGCAAGGCCCATGTGAGCATGGATATAGAACCATGTACGCTACAGGGACACATGTAGTCTGTCTGGTAACATATCCCCAATAAAATTGACTCTCCCCCACCAGCTGCCATCAATTGCCAGTATCTCCAACAGCCCTTCGCCTATTCTTGCTAATGTTATGGCTAATTTGATCTCACCTGTGCCTTGTGCATTTAGTCACACCCATTGTGAGTTCATGTGTTATTGGAGACTATGGGGGTCCTGCCCCTTGAATGTCCCCTCTCAGGGTCTGGGAAGAATCTACAACCAGCTGATAATTAATATTTGATGATAGGAAATGAATCTACATACACAAACTCCTTAGTCCATACATTTTATTATTCTGTGTCAGTTCTTTCTACAAGCTTCTATTCTGCTCTCATGCCTAGCTTCTTTCTTACCTGATTTCCCTCTACATTTATCTGCTGTCCCCTCTAAGTTCTATCTTAATTCTCTCATCTTAGTTCCACCCCATCTAGGTTCTCATCCATCTAGTTCTTTCCCATCTCAGCTCCTCTCCCATTTTATTCTCTCTCATCTTGTCCTTCCCCATATGGTTCTTCCTCATCTTCCATCTCATTCCTCCAGTACTCTCTTCTAGTCCTTCAATCTAGTTCTTTCCCATCTAGTTCATTCCTCTCCAGTTCTTACCCATCTAGTTCTTTTGTCCTCTTTTCTCTTCTCCGTCTTGTTCTCAAGTTCTCTCTCCAATCCTCCTCTAAGTCTCCTTATACCTCTCTGTTCTCCGTTTCCAAGTTCTTTAGGGTATTCAGTTATAAACTCAAGCCATAGCAATCTTATGGCAGAACAAGGTCACCAGGCTTGAATTCATACAGGGTCATAAAGACAGATAAGAGTTTTGCTCAGGCAGTGACCACCAGGCTTTCTTTCTTTTTACCCAAAAGGGGAGTGGTAAAGGAGGAGGTCAACTGAGAACTTATGATTTCTTAGTATATCAAAAGGGGAATTTATGTGCTCAATCTACATTTTAGAAGTGGTTAGGTAAGAAGTTAGGAGTCTATAATGTTAGTAAGGTTATATAAGAAAGGAGGGTCTCACCTTAAATTGCACAAGAAATAAAGCTATCTGCCTGACCTAGGAGATAGCTGTTGTTTCCATAAGGGTATTAACTTAGTTCAGAAAATCGTTTGGCCTTGGATGCTTGACAGGTATTTTAGATAAATATACTGTTCTTGGAAGCACACAAGAAAATCATTTTAGGAACTAGCTAATATGTATACAAAAGCTAAGGTATCACCAAGACTTCTTAAGCCATAGCTTGACCTTTGGAGAAGTCCTTGACTTTTCCAAGTAGTAGCTTTTGTGATAGTAGCTGAATTCCATTACATTTTCCTGCGGCTTACAGAAATGTGCACTACCATCCTATGTCTGACAAACACTGTTTGGCTGCAGGTATGCACTGCCTCTAACTCTTGCGATTGTTCCAGGCCTCTCTGAGGATGTCTCCAAGCGTTGGGGCTCATATGATATAGATGTTCCATTTAGAGCCCAGAACCCCACAATGTCTTACTCTCTGAACATCGATTAGTCACAAGATCCTGTTTAATTGCGATCTTTTTCTTATTTGAATCCCAAAGTTGCCATGAAGGGCATGGATTATCTTCACTACCTTGAAGATGACTCCTTGAGAGATCACTCTAACCTCAAGTTAAACTTTCATGCTGAGTCCACAAGCCTTCAGGTGGAGCCTAAGCTATCATTACATGTCATGAGACTTGTAAATCTCATGGAAGGCACTTGGCTCAGTCCCTGATTCCAAAGTGGGGAGAAGGGATATCATGAGAATCCAGAAAGTTTGAAAAACCCTAGAAATACTGATGTTATTCATACACTTAGAAATAAATGCTTTCAGCTTTTAGTACTATTTCTTCACATTTTGGTGTTTATGTTTGAGAATCAAATATATATAATTTTTGTTTTATATTTCTTTTAAATATTTCTTCCTGTGGTTAATTTCTGTGCTGGTGAGATTATTTAGCAAGTAAGAGAACTTGTGTCACAAGTCTGAGGTCCTGAGTGGAAATTCAAGAACCCATGGTCAAGAGAAACCAACTCTTGAAAATTGTTCTCTGACTCCCACACATAGGCTCTGACATACACAGGTGCCCACACTCTCTCACACACCATACACATACACAGTAAGAATACATGCATTTTAAAGAATAATTTAAAATGTGGTGAGTTTCTTTTCTCTATTAAAAAATGGAGCAGTCTGGCATTCAGGGGACTTTCTGTAGATACTTCACCTTCTCTCTCAGATTATTATTATTATTATTATTATTATTATTATTATTATTATTATTTTTGAGACAGGGTTTCTCTGTGTAGTTTTGGTGCCTGTCCTGGATCTTGCTCTGTAGACCAGGCTGGCCTCGAACTCACAGAGATCCACCTGGCTCTGCCTCCCAAGTGCTGGGATTAAAGGCGTGTGCCACCACCGCCCAGCTTCCCAGATTATTTTTAATGGTCATTTGAAACAGAACCTTGGTGGCTTCCACCCTTCTGTTCTGCATATTTATAGCGATGTTTTGGGTAGGGGAAGTAACTGGTTGATTAGTCAGCTTCATCTATAAAATGGTTATTATAATAATTATTATTCTGTAGGATTTGTTCAGCCAAATTATATAACATTAGGTACATGATGATCACTTCATAAATATCAACTGTTATTATTGTCCAAAATAGCCCAAATCTTGTAAAATGTGCATCATAATTTACACTTTTTATTATTGGCCTTTCCTGTGACATTCTTATCTCTTCTTTTATCCCTACCTCGTTAACCATGTTCAGTACCTATCTCAAATAAAAATTCCTCTAGGATTTCTAATCAAGAGGCATATTTGCATTTTAAAGTCCTTTAACACATTTTACTTGCCTTTTAAATGCGTAATCTATCTAGTATTAAAGTTATATAGAGAGAGTACTCATTCCCTACTGTGTTTAAATACTTTAAATGAATAACAGCTTTACACAATTTTTAACATCTTTAGAATTTATTATGTTTATTTGAGCTAAAATAATAATTTGGAAAAAATAAATAAGTAAAAAGTATTTTCTGAAAGTCACTTTATTTACTTATTGCTTTTTGAGATAGGAGAATTGAGATTGAGCACTGAGAAAGAATTATCAGTGTACATCACCTCTTATCCCAAAACTTGTTTTAAAATATTCTGGATTTTTGTGTGTGTTGGTTACATTTGTCAACTTCAAACAAAGTCACCTGGAGTCATCTGGGAAGAGGCAACCTCATCTGAAGAACTGTGTCCATCAGATTGGCCTAGGGGCACGTTAGTGTGGCATTTTCTTGATTAATGATTGATATGGGAAGGCCCAGCCCACTGTAGACCATGCCACCTCTGGGCAGAGGGTCCTGAGTTTCATAACAAAACCAGGTTTAGCTGATCATGGCAAACAAGCCTATAAACAGTGTTCCTGTATGGTCCCTGTTTCAGCTTATGTCTCTAATTCCTGACTAAGTTTTCCTCCATGAAGGGCTGTAAGATGAAATAAACCCTTTCCTCTCATGTTGCACTTCTGGTCATTTTGTTTATTAGAGCAAGAGGAAGCCAACTAGGATGTCATGATGTCAGATATTTTAAAACTAGATAAACTTGTCTGAAAACACCTTCATTTGATTATGTACATGTTTATCCGGCCACAAAACATTTATTGCATTCCACTGTATTCAATTATATTGTAACTTTTTAATAAAGAGTAGACAAGATGAGTAAAGATTCTGTTCCAAGACAGCTAACAGTCTTGTTGGAGAGAAGCAAAGTAAAGAGTAAACAAGGTGACATCAGAGCACAGGAATCTGACTCGAGAGGTGGGTGTGGTAGTATGTGAGGTGTGTTGAGCTAGCTTCTCTGAGAGGACCTTAGGAAGGGAAAACTACAGCCATGCTTCATTCCAGGGGAGCTGTAACCCAGAGGCAGCATAGCCAACAACATCCCATGGAGTGAAGACAGTTTTGCTCTTTCCCAGAAACCCCAGCAAATTCAGGTGGATTGTGTGAATGCTGGCTGGAAAATGTACATAAATTCATTTATGTAGAACCTTGACAGGTATTTGGATTTAATTTTTTTAAGAGTTATTTTATTTTAAGCCAATGAGTGTCTTGGTTTTGTGTGTGTGTGTATGTGCCCTGAGTAAATATTAGGTGCCAGAGGAGGCTGGAAGAAGGCTTCCTATCCCCTGCCTCTGGAGTTGCAGTTACAGGCAATTGTGAGCTGACACATGGGTGCTGGGAACTGAACTGGATCATTTGCAAGAGCAGCAACCACTCTTACTGCTAAGCCATCTCTCTAGACCAGATTTCATTTTTTTTTCTCACAAAGACAATGGAAAAACACTGGTTTATAGTAATAGGGTAGTTTTGGCCAGTGGAAAGTACAAGGAAGTCGAAGATGAGAAGCTCAGATACGTTTTCCTTGGGCTCCATTTCTTTGCTCAGTGGGGCTGATAGCCATAGCAACTCACCTGAGTACATACATCCCTTCTCCTCAGCCCAGCTTTCTCTGCTGCTGTTTGCCCTTGAGCCACCAGACCTGAGTACGGCACAGCGCCTGTCTTTCTGGCTCTTAAGTTCTCACCATTCTTTGTCCTTCCAGCTCTACGCACACATTTACCAAACCATCACTTATCACCTGTGTGGGTATATTCTAGGATGCCTCTATCCTACTTGTGGCAAGTGATTTTGTGTGATGAGATAGCATTCAAAAAACTATTTGTCAGTATGTCTGCAATGGTGTTTTCAAACAGGACTGGAATTTGAGTCAGTGGGGCTCTTTGGAAGCTGGAGATATTATCTTCAACTCTGAGTTCTCCAGACTTCAGATGCAGGCATGCATATTATTACGTGACCCCCTTCACAGTCTGAGGTCTTCAATTCCTATACAATAGTTATATGATTGGCTTCCCTAGTTCTCTTTCAAGCCCTTGAGTTTTATCTTGGCTATACTACAAGCATCCCAAGGTATTAAACTCAAAAGTCTACCCTGGGATATCCCAGAATCTATAAATAGTTGAGGTAATATCTTCTGTCAGTCAGTCTGTCAGGACTGTTATGTGTTTCTTATTATACCTGGCTAACCAACTTTTAGAATATTATTTGGCAGATTGGTTTAGTAGGGTTAATCTGTGATGGGAAGCTTCTTGTGGACCATGTCCGTTTGATGACTAAGTCAGATAAAATCAATAACAAGTAGGCCTATTTCTCTTCTCACTATCTACTCTTTGGAGGCACCTTCTACAAGCACCGCACAGGAAGCCTTTTTCTGTAGAAACATTGCTGCCTCCATTAAATTCATGTCAGGGCTGGTTTGTATTAGACACTTGGGCTTGACCACGAACTGCATCACAATATCACTCCTTCAACTCTGGCACAGAGATCCATGGGTCTGGATGCTCTTGAGAGATTTCAACTGCATCTAGCTTATGCTGTACTTCTGAGACACATTCTTTTTTTTTTTTTTTTTTGGTTTTTCGAGACAGGGTTTCTCTGTGTAGCTTTGCGCCTTTCCTGGGACTCACTTGGTAGCCCAGGTTGGCCTCGAACTCACAGAGATCCACCTGGCTCTGCCTCCCGAGTGCTGGGATTAAAGGCGTGCGCCACCACCGCCCGGCCTGAGACACATTCTTACATTCAAAAATCTCTGAAGCAGAATAGATACCAGCTATTATTGTTTATATGTCTCAGACTTATTACTGATATTATAATATGTTCATACTCATTACTTTCTTAGGATGCTCAATAGATTTTGTAGTTACAAATAAACATGAATTCTGTGTGAAGGAGCAATTACTGTGTCTATTTATAAGCATTCCCCACTGTGAACCTGACTGTTACTTCTTTCTGCACAATACTACAGTGAACAGAATGGATTTTACACAAGTCTCTATTTTTAAAATTTGATGAATGAGGCAGCTTCATCCTGGTACACTGACATTGCCTAGACATCACAAAGGTAGACTGCAAAAAGTGTAGTCTAAGAAAAGCACAGCCAATTAGGGCCATAAACAAATGTAAGCAGGGCAAAGAAGTCCTTCCTTGAGACAAGAAAAAACTAGGTTCAACATGAAGGCTGTGTCTCCCATCTATCAGGTGGCAGTTTAAAGGCAAAACTGAAAACTAGGGTGATTCACCCCCAACTTAGCTAATAGGTATTTGAAAATCATCAAATTATTCTTTTGCAAACCCCTACTTCTAATAATGTGTTTTTAAAAAATAAGACTGATATCTTGAATTTAAAGTATCTATTGAAAGATTTATGAAGCTATTCTAGATTTCTAATTAATTCTTTTAAAATTGGACTCACTTCCCCCTCTGACTCTATATCTGTTTCTCTCTCTCTCTCTCTCTCTCTCTCTCTCTCTCTCTCTCTCTCAATGTCATTGTGTATGTGTGTGTCTCTGTCTGTCTCTCTCTCTCCAGGTTGCTTACTCAACTCTATCTCTGAATATTATAATCTTGTTTAAATTTGAGGAAATAAATTTATTTACTTTACATGAAACATCTTAATTCCTTCAAAGCATATGATAGTATTAAGAATATTAATATTATTAAGGTTTAGTGTGTGTGTGTGTGTGTGTGTGTGTGTGTGTGTGTGTGTGTTCTAGGTACAGGTATATATGAATACCAGAGATCAACTTTGTGTATTGTTTCTCTGGTGTCACCCACAATATTTTATGAGATGGGAATTAGCCAACTGGTCTATCCTGACTGACCTGGAAGCCCAAGGATCTACCTTCTCCTCCCCACCCAGTGATAGGATTATAGGTATGCTACACTATGAACATCTTTCTCCCCTTTGATTCTGAAGATTAAACTCAGGTCCTAAAGATTGTTTGGTAGGCAATTTCCTTTTGATTCAACTGTTAGCTTATTTTACTCTCCACACATGTTAACTTTTTTGTTGTTTTGTTTTGATAAGTTGCTGTAGTGCTTAGATAGTGCCCCATATAGCTCAGCTGTATTCAAATTTTCTATATAGCTGAAGATGACTTTGAACTTCTGGGCCTCCTGCTTTCACCTCCTTGGCTCCAGGATGACAGGCATGCCCTACCACACCAGGCAAATGTCAATATTCTCACAATGAAAATGACTCAAACTGACTAAGAGAACAACACCTTTATACATATTTACCTGTAATTTTCTATCTCAGTTCATTTTAATATATCATATACACATTAAAAAATATACATTTAAAACAATTCCTATTTAGCACAATGCTACAGATCCCATCAGAGTTCTTTCCTCTGTTGGAGTACTGTGTTCATGTTCAACTTTCATAATTTATGCACTAACATGCTCTAAGGAAGATAAATATATTTTTTCTCAGAAATTTAAATCCAGTTGACTTTTAGTTTCATTTTATTAAAGGATAATAAATTCTTTATCATTTTTTGGCAACATTATTTTTTTAAATTCATCTTTCATACTCTTAAAATTTCTAATGATGCTTTTTGCATTATTAGATGCTTTAAAAACTTAGGTTCTTCGATATGAACATATATACATGCCTTGAAGGGTCAATATCTTCCACTCTGTCTTTTGTTTGAAATGAGATTCCAGGTCCTTATATAAATCATTTGATTTCTACATTCCATTTATCTATTTAGAAAACAAAGATATGTATAATAAATGATGGAAGCTATGAAATATTATGGATTGATTACAGGTTTCTACAACAAGTGAGTTTTCTAAGAGTTAAGTTCTAGACACACAGGAGACATAGTGACTGTCATTCTTTCTGTTCCAAACTAACCTCTGCACTATGCATTTCTTTTGCCTTCGTATTTGCAGAACTTCTTGTAATAATACATTAGCACTTCAACTTTGATTATGTACTAGTTAAATACTGAGATGCACTACGGAGATATTCTCCAATCTCGCTCCCTGAAACAATGAGAAATTGGTTTAAATTATGAAACTTACTCAACAAATGTGTAAAGCAATGTTATACTTAGCAATGGCGAGGACTGTGTCACACCCTAGGGACATTGTTTATTATATGCAAAGATTTTTCCACAGAGTGGAAGGTACCTCAACATTTGGTAATACTGATGGACCCTATGATAGGTTATGCCTTCTTGGCTCTGTCCTGATTTGATGCCAATGACATGGTGTTTGTGACAACTTTGTCTACCCCTGGGATATTCCATATCATAGTGTCTTTAGACAAATACTAGAGTAATTTATGATGGAATGTGCTTGCAAGTAATGATAGTCTTTAGGTAAGAGGTGATTTCTGAATAAGATTAAATATCTATGTTTAAGTGTCCTTGTTCCTTAGTGAGCATGGACTGTATTCTTAGCATTCCTACTAAGACTCTACCTTCTAGAAAGTACCAATTTAGGCTCTCCCAATATGGATTCCTTTATTTTTCTGCCCTCAGTGTCTTTTCACATTATAATGTCTCACTATTCCAAAACTGTTAAATTTGGAGTTATCAGTATTACAAACATCAATATCAAAAGGCTGCACCATATTGTCTGTAATACACTTGTTCCCAGTTACCCCACCTAAGGATGAGAAAATTCTTCATGTGACAATAACACCCAACTTTTAAAAATATCTGAAGTTTTGTCTTAATCTACTAATATTGAGCAAACTGACTCACAGAATTCCATGTCCTTTTCACTCCTTGCTGCATACCTCCAAAAAAATACCCCAATGAGGGGATAAGGAAATATCTAGAAATATTTCCCAGTAGACCCTTTGTCTATTTTAATACTCCTTAGAAAAGGCACATGTCTCTATGTAGAGTCACAGGTAGGAAGCACCAAGCTAGTGGTTGAGGGCTTTTGTAGGGGTCACATACATTGCTTGGAGTGGCCTGGGAGTTAGCATTTTCAGATTGTTATTATGTTTTTCATTGAATTTCAAAAAGGAGTGTGTAGTTGTAGGGAAACATGGGCTATGAACATTATGTGTAATATCACATCATAGAGTTGTATGAATTCTAGTCTTTTAAAACTATCTACATTTATTTTATATTATTTGTGTGTATGTGTATATGTGTGTAAAAGATAGATGTGAGTGTATATGTACCACAGGGCACATGTAGAGAGTAAGAGGAAAATTTGAGACAACTGTTCACTCATTCCATCATTGGAGGCCCAGGCATCTCAAACTCAGATTGTAAGATCTGGAGGCAAGGATGTTTGAGACATCTGGTCGACCCCTGAGAACTGTTTGAAAGCATTAGCACTATACAGATTGAATAGTAAACATGTAGGTCTCATCATTAAAGTCATAGTTTCTGAAAGTTAAAGATATCATTCTTACACTGGGTCTTAAAAATAATTCTTCCTTGATTTTGTTATTGTAACCTTTATGAATTCCTAGAAATTGACTCATTACTTTATGTTCTTTATATTATAAACCTCTTCATAGCTTTCTAGACACATCAGCAGTTTAATCCACAGATACTCTATTGTGAAGACATGTTATTTAGACAATTGATTATTTATTTTTACGGATAATTCATATTTTCTTTCCAGAATTCAGAATTAATATCCAAACCTTGTTAAATTTATATTACTGTGTGAATGATAAGTGAGAAAAATTCAAGATTTATTATAATAGTGGAACAAATTAACATTTAAAATATATATTATTACTGGCTTCTGCCAAATTACTCAATGTCTACTTTGACCAATTGCAACAATTGAATGAGCTATCATTTCTTCCCAAGAAATACATAAGTGATTGCTATTACTTATTCTTTAGAGAAGACTGTTAGGTTTTCTGTAACTCACAGAACTGAAATCCTTAAAAATAGAATTTTAATTAATTGAACAGTACACAGTGGCTGTCTAGTCCATGCCAGATGATCTGTCAGCCACTGAATACAGGGAAATAAAGGCATTATCTTTGATGTAGAGGTAAGAGAGGATAAGGATCACCAACGAACTGAAGCTATGGTAAATTAATAATAAATTTCTAGATATTTAAGGGTAAGAAACTCAACTTATGGATTAAGGAAGCTTCCTATAGAAAGAATTCATTTGTGTGTTTTGTTCATAGTCTCATTCTCTGCTCACCTCAATGATAGTTTTAGAATAGCAGGCAGTGAATATAATTGTTTGGTGAGTAAAATTAGTTCAGTAACATCTACACAGTCTGCTGTTGCTTAGCCCTGGAAACGATGTTTCGTTTAGTAGTCGTGAAGGTTTCAAACCACTCTAAAATGGACTGATTAAGGAAAAGACTAGTTAGAATAGTTTTACAGTCTTACAAGTCAATCTTCTTTTTTGAGAAGTTTTCTCACTAGACCATTATCAGGAATTTCCTATGTAGACCATGCTTATCTTCAACCCTGAGATCCTCCTGCCTTTGGCTCCTGAGTGCTGGAATCAAAGATGTGTGCCACCACTTCCAGTCCATGTCAAGCTATTTTACTTGTTCATGAAATCAATGACAAGTATTAAAAAGATATTGTTAACTCAGTAAATAATCGATTACCCGTAAGGGTGGCTTTTTAGACATAACATGGTTTATTTCCTGTGAAGAGGGCAGGGGACTAATTTTATGTAGGAAAACAATGCCCCCCAAAGATATTTTGGTTGCAAAGCTCTTATTCTATGCAGTTAGGATAGAAAAGTCCAGCATAAAGAGATGACACATAAGTTCAATGCTTAGTAATGAAGAAGGAAGGTGGGTTCTCAGCATGCATCTGAGGATGAAGACAGAAAGAGAACACCACCAAGATTTGGGTAGAATAAAGTAGTGTGGGTCATTAGGGGAAAGAAAGGACACAGAAACTAACAGCGAGAAAGGACCTAAAGAGGATATGGCAAATGAAGTCCCTGTGTTGGAAAGACCAGCGGCTCCTTGATGTGTTTTACACACTTGATACTACTGTGATATATTCTGTGTTACAATCACCCCACTGCACACTTATAGTCTGACCCGTGAGAACATCTGAAATGGGCAGTTTCCTCACAAAAGACATAGGAACTGAAGGGAGCAAAGAGCCCCAGCAGCAAACCAAGACAGGTATTAAGAGAGTTTAGAACAGTGATTTGCTTCATGGCTCAACTTAGAATTAGATGCAAATCACACATATTGTATTAACACAAACCACTGCCAGGATACAGAATGACACCTGATTTCTCCCATGCATAGATTCCTGCATATATACAGGAGAAAGATAGATCAATGCCATGAGTGTTACAGAGATAGGTATTTTTAGGTCGAGAGATCTACCTTGTCTTAGTGATGTAGCTTCATTAAGGAAGGAAACTGGACAGCAGTAAGAATAATGTAGGGAAGAGTAGATGATACTTTTAGACCAAAATCAGGAACCAGTGTCTGTAAAGCGCTAGGAGGTAGTTTGGAATTTAGGGCTGTGGGCTTTGAAATCATGTAGATCTTAAGTTGAATTTTCACTTTGATACTGCTCAGCTCTCTGCCCCAGAATCATTTTTGTTGACATGTTGGTTGTATTCAAAACTTCTGAAAAATGGTTTCCTTATTGCTTGGCACATAACAAGCCCTTTACAGTTGGTCATGTTGACCCAGCAATTGGCAGATGATTCAAGGATCATCGATCATCCTCATTAAAGAAGCTACAGGAGAGCTGGGGGAACCAGGGTTAGAGTCTGGAACTCTAGCATTGAAGTTTAGTTTTTAAATGGGAGTGCCCTGAGTACCAACAGTGAGGACTTTGCTGTGAATATGGGAAGAGGTATCCCAAGGAGAGGTAGGAATTGCTTTGTTATTGCTTGAATAAATAGCTCAAGTAAAATTTTGGTATACTTTCAGAGTACTCTGAACCTCTCTGGCTTTTTATATTGCCAGATCATATGTCCCCATGCTGTTCTGACATAGTTGTCACCTATGGATAAATCCTTATCAGAAACCCACTAATGGGGCTGCCTGATTCTGGACTTTCAGCCCCAAATCTGTGAGTTGAAGAAATCTCTTTTTTCTTTTTTAAAGTGCCTAGCCTCAACTAGTTTAATATAGCACCAGGAAACAGATTATGACACTTTACTTAAAAAAATACAACTTTGTGGTGGTGTGTTATCCCTTAATTTATTTCCTTCACATATTTTCTTTGGTGACATGATACAGTTGTTACTGGTCAGTATCAGAAAAGTTACAATGTATCTACATTTGTAACAGTTTGGTTTCATCTCTGAAGGTTATAGCTCCTGAGTGTATCTCTCAATATGAGTTCCAATTAATTCAATCCACTAGCAAGATGGGTCACATCACAGGAAGAGGAGAAGAGGCGAAAGCTCTAAGCGTGTTGACCTCATCAGGACTCAGCCCACTGCCTGACACCTGTGCCCATGTTCACAGGCTGATTAATGAGCTGTCACTTTAGTTGTTGACTGGTGAATTATTTATACTTATAAACCACTAAATAATTTAAACCTGATATCTTAAATTACAGCTGAGCGTGACAAGAAGAAGGTGGCTGCAGACTCCAGGTGGAGATCAGTGGCCTTGTTCTCAGAGCACCTTTGAACACCAGCCCTGCTGACTAGTCTCCAGGAGAAAAATGGCAAAAAAAAAAAGTGTGCCGGTCCGGTATAGCACATTTAAGAGAATGAAATGCCTCAGCAATCAAGGCAAAAGCTGCTTTGGACAAAAGCAAGCATGGGATTTCTCTGAAGGACATTAAAATTTTATAGGAATTGAAAAATCATCAGCTTCAAAATGTGATCATCAAGTCAAGACGGAGGTGGTGTTGAACTTTGCCTCACAAACATTTACCATGGTCTGTGACTATAGATGATGTGGGTGTGTCCACCTTTGGCTATAGCACTGGGTTTTGTTCACCTTTCACAATATAACAAGCACAACTTAGAAATTAAATATTTATTAATGTGACACAAAGTGGAATTGGGCTGCAGAACGGTCAGCTCAGGCACTGTAGCTGTAGAAGAGTAAAACGTGGAGGGATATTGAGGGGAAGAAAAGTCGGAATGATGAAGACTCTCCTCGGCAGCTCAGTGATGCCACAAAAAGGTTCCAGAGTCAGCTAGGAAATCAAGACACAGTCTCTTTCCAAGGCAAAGAGTAAACAAATCAGTAAAGCTAAGGATGTGTTATACTAATAAGACATGTCTGCATTTTAAGATAGCACCACAGTATTGCTACTGTGGATTTTCTCTTAATTTAAGGATTTTTACTCTCTCTCTCTCTCTCTCTCTCTCTCTCTCTCTCTCTCTCTCTCTCTCTGTGTGTGTGTGTGTGTGTGTGTGTGTGTGTGTGTGTGTTTAAACGTTGAGCTCCAAGTAGAAACTGAGCTATGAATGCTCCTCTAGATCATTGCACAATGCTCCTAATGGATCTTTTACATGGGTCTCTATGGGCTTTAGGAAAAAAAAATCAAGATAATATTAAATATTAGTTTATAATGATTTCTCAGTAACTAACTTCCCTTGTTACTGGTCTGAAAACACTATGATTTTCCTGTCACTAGAAGCCTCTGACTGAAAATCTTTAGGCATACTCATCAAAACAAAGACAACCTAAGACATACAAGACCCCCACCTGAATAAGTAAACAAGCCCTTAAGGAACAGTCTTTTGGTTCTGAGAGCAGATAAGAAGCAATGATAAGGAAAACATCCAGATGGGCTCCAGGGATTGCAAACTCTAATGCATACTCTGGGTCCTCCTGGTATTCTTCACTCCACAAAGATCCTGCCCACTTCCTCCTTCACACAGATCAAAAATGGTCCATGTTATCAGCCTGTTTCCAGAGGGACTACCTGTATTTCTTGTCTCCTACAACTAAAATGATAATCCTAAAAGTCCATTCCAGATTTCCCATTTATTTATCCTCAGAATTTTGAATGGAACTTGCCATTTTGACTAAGAACAGGGGTGGAATTCTGGAGTGACAAAGTACCAACAAGTTTATCTCCTCTGCCTGGACTGTACAGAATTGCTAATGACATGGTTACATCAATTTTCCAAAACTGGATATAATCATCTTCATTCTTTTAAAGGTTAATCAACACTTGAGAACAATAGCAAATGGTTGGCTTCTAACTTTGGCTTATCAAGATCAGATGATACTGCTTTATGCTTCTGTATTTGCCAATACATGTAAATATTTGCTCTTTTTATGTTATACTTGCTATATACAGGTACAACAAGAAGACCAGCCATACCGAGTGAAAGAACAAAGTAAGGTGTCTGTGTCCATAGGCCTAAGACTCATTCTTTCTGCAGAGATTTGCAGAAACCTGGAAAAAGTACACACAAGCCTATCCTGGGCAGCACACTGCCCCATATAGTTTGCTTATGGAACTCTTTGTCCCAAGTGAGACTCCCCAATCAGTAATCATCTCCATTGGAAGACACATTTAATATATAGATTTCCAGTCTTAATAAATGTCTTTGTCCAGGCTAGTGTGCATATCCCAATAGACACTCAACAGCTGAACATGGAAAGTCTTCTATCCCTTTTAGACTAGATACACCACAAGGAGACAGTAGGCAAAGGGCAATGCCATCAGGATGCCAGAAATTAAATTGCCACCAAAGTGCGTTAGACACAACAGGATGATTGTCTGCTGAAATAAAAGATTTAAATAAGACCAAGAGGAGCATAATAGACAAAATGTGCAAGATAGGATTGACAATTGCTTGTCATCCCATGAAACAAGAAATCATAACTTGCATTAGGAAAGGTCGTGATAGCAACTGTGAGGTGAGGTAAGGTTCAGAATATCAGACAAGTGTCTCCCCACCATCATAAAAGTGCCTGAACTAACTATTTAAAAATCTCTTGAAACAAATGAATTTTTTTAAAGAATGAAATTTCAGGAATAAAATAGAAGTTATAAAAAAAGAGACAAAAAGAATTTCTGAAATGGCAATGTAGTCAATCCTGCATGTATTGGTTCTACACATGCAATTTGGCCAAAACAAAGATCAACATTATAACTTCAAATGTGTCTGTACTGAAATATTTGTTTTTATTATCCACCAGTTAATATAGGATACCATGGTATCATGTGGAGTGGGCTTTAAGCCCCTTTAAAAAAAATGTTTTTTTACTCCCATAACATTCATGCCGCTGGTGCACTAGTAGACATATTCTAGGAAAACGATCATTGTAACTAGGGTACACATCTGGATGGGATCAATGATTACTTTTCTCCTCCTGCTGTGTGTATAGTAACTTCCAGTTCTACAAAAGCTAGCTAATGAGATTTCTCTATGTTCTGTGACACAAGTGTGTGTCAAATGCAGCAATAGAGTCTTACTGTCAATTTCTAGAGGGTAGCAAACAGCATGGGCAACTGTCTATGTGACCCCATTGGCCAACAACTTTAAAAGATGTAACCTAGTCCTTATTCTGGCATTTTTATTTGGTTATATGTGGTGTCTAGTTAGAGATTTTCTTCCTCATTATAGGGTAATTACATGTAAATTATTTTTATATATGTATATGTATATGTATATGTATATATTTTAGGAAGCTTCTCCTGTATTGGGTTTCCATATGGCTTTTTAAAAGGCCTTTAGTTCTAGTGTATTCCTCCTTATATTCCTTTCTCTACCCTGACCTTCCATTCCCCATCTCCAAAATATATAGCATTAAAAGTTAAAGAAGAAAAATGACTCAATCATACTAATTTGGTTGAGTCAATAATATTTCACTGTCAAATGAACAGTAGAACTCCACTTTACACAAAGTCTTATCAAATAGCTAAACCATTAATTACCTGTTTTTAGGAATTGATGCTTTAGCAATGTAAGAAATTAAGTGTGAGATACATCTCCCATTTTATATGGAAATAGACTTCATTGTAGACACAAAACTTTATCAAATTAAGGAAATGAATGAAAACAAAACTTTAGGACTGATAGAAGTTCTTTACATTCCCATCAATAACACAATCCACAAAATAACAGACTGATAAACTAAACCTCAAAGTTTCAAACTTCTGAAAAATGTTACTAAGCTTTCTATTCTCTAATTAAATACCTGAGGCAACCTGTTTATGAAATGAAATGTTTATTCTGACTCAGACTGTCAGAGGTCGCCTGATATACTGACCTACTGTCTGAGACCTATGATGGGGAAGAGCATCATAGTAGGAGCCTGTGACGAAAGACACTGACCACTTCAGGATGACTGTAGGGTGGAAAAGAGAAAGAGAAACAGAGTCAGATAGAGGCCCTAATGTCTTCTTCAGGTGCAAACCCTCAATGGCATACTTTTCTTCCAGTAGGCCCCACATCCTATAGGTCTGTCCATTTCCTAAATGCACTATAAGTTGATGACCAAGCTTTAAACCTTCATATGGTTTCTTCGGAAGGCAGTCTTATTGAGAACTACCTAAATGAACTCCAGGGCACAAAATTTAAAAGAACGATCATGAACTTCAACAAAGAACTCAAGAACAAATGCTTCATTGAAATTTAAGAGGCTAACAATAAACAGCTGAGTGATGTTCAAAAAAATACAAATATAAGGCTGAATAAAGTGACAAAGACAACTCTAGACTTGAAATAATAATTCAGTAAACAGACAGAAATAGTAAAGAAAACTTAGACTGAAATGAAGATGACACTGAAAACCTCAAAAAGGCAACTAGACAACTCCAGGTAAGCTTTATGGGGAGAATGGATTAAGTAGAGAAGATAAGATAAGGTCTGTAAGGTAAAGTAGAAAAATTAGACAACACAAGTAAAAATTTATAAATACTCACCAGTACACAGCAGGCTAGCCATGGCAGTCTTTGAAAGGGGCAAGATTTCTCTGGGACTAGTGGATTTGATAGGAGAGAGGTATCTTGGCCACTCATGTTGTGTTTAATTTTGTGATGTGACATGAGGATGTCAACCTCTTTCTTTGCTTATGTGTCTGATATGAGATTCTGGGCTATTTTGAATTGGGCAAGAACTGTGTGACTGGAGGTAAAGCCAGGTAAAGCTGTTGCATGAACTATTTAATTGGACCCAGAAAAGATGGCTTCTGAATCATAGGTCTGGAGCTATCCCTGTGGGTGTGGAGATGACAGCAGACAGATGGAAGGATAGCTGAGGGAAGGAGCCCAGCAAAAGTGTCTAATTAACAAAGCAGGTTCAAGGGCCATGGACTTGGAGGTAGGCTTGTGGGTGTTGAGATGGTGTCAGGTGGAGGAAGGAGCAGGAGAGAGAAGAAGCAATTTAACCTGCAAGGTTGCTTGTTCCTTGGCCTTGACCTTGAAACCCTTTTGTGGCTCATGTTTACAGACTTTTAGAATACAATAAGTACAACACATGTAGTTATCTTCAAATGAGAAATGCATGTGTTTTTACTCACATATGCTCATACATAAAATAGCTGAAGATTTCAAGCAAAAAAATCTTGAAAGCACCAACTTCACTCTTAATTCATACTTTGAATGGGTCTTCTCACAGAGAATTCCCTATGGAAACAAGAGTATGTAGAGGAACAGCAGTGTGTTCTATGTAGTCATGGCATGATTTAATTTGCTCATTTCCATAGTCGGTAAACACATTCTTAGCCACCTCCACTTCTCCCCTTACAGCTTTCAACGAGTCTACTAAATTACCAATGTCTCCTCTCTTAAAATGCAGTTATTTGGCCCCTCTTCAAAACTACCCATATTCTTATCAGCAGGTATCAAGTCTTTTGCTGTTTTGATGGGGTAGCTCTGTGTTTTAGAGCTGGGAAGAAGTTATACAACCTAGAAGAAAAAATGTAAGAAGGGTAGGCATGCCACCCACCACTGGGTTCTGGGCATAAGGCTAAAAAGTTAAGATTGGAGCTGGAGAGATGACTCAGTGGTTAAGAGTTAAGAGTGGCTGCTTTTCAAGAGGACTCAAGTTCAATTCCTTGCACCCACATGGCTGCTCAAATGGGGCATTTTATCATCCATAGGTTTAGAGAACAGAGTGCTTGATCTCTTTCTTTTGCTGGTATGTGCCAGCTGGACAACTGGAGTCCATGTTAGGAAGGTGGCTCCTTACTTAACTGTGCCCCAAATGAGACAGGCATAACAGGACTTTGGCAGGAGCCTTTGTACCCAGCTAGATGTCTTCTTGACTTTGTAGTCATGCAGTGTGCCTCCTCTGACCTTGAAGCACAACATAATTTAACGTCACTCACTGACTCTTATCCAAGTGCTTCCTGATGATTTCCTGCTCTGTTAGTATTTTCATAAGGGATGATGGTAATGATCTTGGTCCATTGTTTCTCTACCATTGAGAGCAAAAACTATGTAAGCATTAGTTACCTGAAAATTGGAAACTGTTCTGATGAATTTTTAGTCACTTTTTCTCAGCATAATTTGATATGTTAAAAAAAACCTTGCAGTCCATGGAACTTCCCTCAACAGCTAGGTGGAAAACAATTAGATCAGATAATATGGGTATTATGACTTAATTATCTTGTTGCAGCATTAATTCAATGATATCCAGATATGTATTCCCTCTCAACATAGTGAAGAATGTTGAAGTAAAAATAGCCACAAGGAGCACATGCATTTTGTAAGTTAATTTCCTGATAAAGAATCACAGAAAATGTATAATTATTAAAAATATGCATATATATTATATAATATAATATAGAGGTAGAGAGTTTGAAAATCTTTAAAGAAAAATTCAGCATGTCATTCATGAGTATTTCGATAGATGCACACAGTATGAAGCATTGACTTGCTTTAGAATCTGAAATCTGGATGGAAGTGGACCTTATAAGACTTCTTGGTTACACACACAGATTTTTTTTCTATTTTTTTATTTAGTTCATTTAATTGTTGGTTTTAGTGTGTAAGGCAGGCTGTGTACAGAAGCCAAAGAAAGACACTGAGTCTCATCTTCTATCACTCCAACTTAATCCCTTAAGAACACATCTTTCACAGAAATGGACTATTCCTGCTTTCCAGATAGTGAGTTCCCAGGGATCTGCTTTGTCTCCATCTACCAACCTGGACTTAGCAGTAGTCACAGCTATACATGACATCTTATTTAAGAATTGAAGGTTTGAACTAAGGTCCTCTTGTTAGATATTAAGCATTCTTATCGTCTGAGTTGACTAACTTGTCCAAAATAATTCCTTGTTCTAAAGGACCACTCTCCATATGGAGCCATTCCAATAAGATAAGCACAGCTGTTCTTTGCCCTTGTGTGAGGTCTGTCCTTAGAGTTCTGTGTCCTTGTTGCTTTTTTGCCAACCTGACACCATCTAGAGTTATTTTGGACAAGGAACCTCAAAAATCCTCCACCCTGATTGCCTGTAGGCAAGGCTATAGAGCATTTCCTTGATTTATGATTGATTTGGACAAAGTCTAGTCCCTAGTCTGTGGTTGTAGGGGAGGGAAGTTTCCACCCCAGGACAGATGATCCTAGATTGAATGAGAAAGCAGACCAAGCAAGTCAGTAAGTGATGCTCCTTTCTGGCCTCTGCTTCAGTTCCTGAACCGACTTCCCTCTCTGATGGCTTGTTGCTTGAAATTGTAAGATGAAATAAACTCCTTCCTACCCAAGTTACTTTTGGTCATAGTCTCTTATCACAGCAATAGAAACCCTAATTAATTCATTCTGTGAAGACAAATACAGAAAGCCGGGGTTGGTAAACTATTTCTGGAAGAGATCAGATCACAAGTATTTCAGGCTTTGTGGACTACTCAATCCCTCAATCTCATTGCCTCAGCTCAAAGGCAGTCACAGAAAGTAGACAAGCAAATACATCTTGCTGTGTTTCAAAAGTCTTTATTAGTAAAAAGCAGATGCTGGGCCAGATTTAGTGTAAGTCAGTAATTGTGCAGCTACTGTGCCTGGGGATAAGTGTGTGGTTACAACATTTAATCTGTACACTGAAATTATAGACTTTTTAAATATATATCCTAAAATTATGTTCAATATTTATACTTCTT
Source organism: Peromyscus eremicus (assembly GCF_949786415.1). NCBI lineage: Eukaryota > Metazoa > Chordata > Mammalia > Rodentia > Cricetidae > Peromyscus > Peromyscus eremicus. The sequence continues at coordinate 31,407,362 of NC_081432.1, forward strand.
TCATGACCAATTAAAATGTTGAGGCATGGAGTATAACCTAAGTTAACAAAATCATTCCTGAGGAGCCTTCATCATTATCATATTCTTTCTTTTTATTTGTGTATGTGTTGAACAGATGGTAGAAAGAGTGTATTTGTTCCTGTGTGCATGTGTGAATGCCAGAGGTTGACATTTGAGGGTCTCTTTACCCTCAAATTACTCTCCACCTTATTTTTAAAATCCAGTTCTCTCACTAAACCTGGAGCTTGATGACTGACTAGGTTAGCTTGTGACTGAGTGCCCAGGACCCTCCTTTCTCCCAGATACTATCCTAGGGGTAGAGCTGCATTTTGTTCCTCCTGGCTTTTACCTGCAATCACTGTATCTGTGGATCCATCTCCCCAGTTTCTGCCCCCATTTTCATATTATTCCACCTATCAAGCTAGGAAAATTGGCTAAGGAGGTAAAGAGCAGTGGAGAAACCTGGGACTTACAGCCTTCATTACTAATCATACTCTACTTGCTTTATGTATTTTATATAATTAAAATATAATTATATCATTTTCCTCTCTCAGAACCAATTCATTGTCCTCAACCCACTCTCTCTCTCAATTTCATGGCCTCTTTTTCTTTAATTATAGTTATATATACATGATATTAATAGATATTTTATGGGCATCTCTGTGTGGGAATTGGATTATGTAAGTATGTAGGACAAGACATACTGTAGGCTTCCATCAGCAAACTGTGATATGATACAATTTACTCTAAGTCGTATATGTGTATATAATTATATACATATATGTATATGTATATATGCAAATTTCTATACAAATATGTATATATACATAAATTTGTATATAAGTATATAATACTTAATTGTGTATATATAAAACACATATATATATATTATGTATATAATATAAAAATACAAATAAATATATAAATAGAACCTACTGAGTCCATTTAGTGTTGCTTATATGTGTATTTTATAGGGCTAACCACTTGGTATCAAGTAATCCTTTAATAGCTGGAAAGGTCAAGAATCTTAGATGAGAATATATTTATGTCACTTTTCCTAAACCAATATTGTTGTAGGATATTTGTTCACACTGGCACTGACACTCTAGAACTTCTAATAAAGTTAAATCTTAAGTCAGAGGGTGGAGTCAGAGATTGGCTGACTGTAATTAACCATAGATATGTTGTAGGACCAAGGGAGTTGGATAGAGAGTACAGGTAGGGATAAGAAGAGGCTTGGAGAGACTTTTTGGGCTTTGTGACCTGGGAAACATGGAGAGTAGGGTCAGCTGATTGTTTCTCCACTGTTCTTTGGATTTATCAGGTTTTTATCTCAATTTCTGACTCCCAAGTTTTCATTAATACTAGAACAATTAAGGTAAATGCATTACAATATATTTCCTAAATACATTCTAAATACATATCTTTATACCCACAGGTTCAGTGAAGAGTATATCTATAACACTATCCCTATCCTTAAGGCAAGATCACCAAACAGGGTAGAAATGTTATAAGAGTTGGAGGATCAGGGTGTCTGTTTAGAGATGGTGTCTTCTCTATAGAAAAGGGAAGCTACATCCATGGAACATCAATACTATAGTTGTCTAAACAAACAATGATAATACCAGCTTACATGCCAATGTGGAAGGGGGAAATCTCATCTTACTGGGACCCACCACATGCCTAGAAGAGATATAGGCAACTGAGGACTACCAAGAGAGAAAGACTTAATCTTCCCTAGGAATAAGCCCCTAAAGAGACTATCTACTTGCTTTATTAACTCGAGCAAATGAAACAATATTTAGTTACTGCAATATTTGAAAAAAAAATGGATGTAACCACTATGATAAGAACCCTTGATCACATGTTCATATAGGTATCACTGCACCACCAGCAAAGCATTCAGATTGCCAATAGAACTTTAAAAATTTAAGGTACTGTTTTACTCGGAGTTCACCATAGAAACAGAGAAAAAAGATATTAATGGATATTTTATGAGGGGACTTTTTGTAGGAGTTAGATTATGTAACTATGGAGGATAAGTACTGCAGTCTTCTATCAGCAAGCTGTGATGTAATTTACTCTAAATCTGAAGTCCTGGAAATCAGGGAAGATAATGGTGTAAATCTCAACTAAAGTCAAAGAACAGAGAACCCGGAAAGTACTTACATATATCCCAGAGTTTAAAACTCAAGAGACTAGCATCCACAGATAGAAGATGCATGGCCCAGCTCCAGAAAAGTGTGCATTTAGCCTTCCTCCTCCCCTTTGTTATATTTGGGTTTCAGTGGATGAGTTGATATTTACCCACATGGGCAAGATCTTCCTTCTTTAGTGATTTAGTTATCTCCTAGAAGTCTCTGATGAGCTACCTGTGACTCTCTTACCCCAGACAAGTTGACACACAATCACAAGTACCTTAAATTGAAGAAGTACTGTGAGTGCTAAGATGGCAGCAGCTCATAGTACCCTGTTGAATGAGTCTTGACTAATAGAGTGTGTAACTAAAATCCCAATCCTACTATGTATTGACTTCTGAAAAGAAAGGCAGAACATTCTCTAGAACACTCAAGAAAGAATAGACACACCTTGTGAATGTGAAAATACAGTCAGCTTCCTTATCTCAGATTATAGCAAGTATATCTGAGAGATACTGTTTAGAGGTAGCAAGCCATTTCAGAAATTTCACTAAGGAGGTAGTCATTGAAACGGAGGGGAAAAATTCACAATGACCAAGCTATTGAATCAGAGTGGATGCCCATCTATTGATGAATGAAATGCATAATACACAATGGAATTTACTCAGCCATACAGAATATAATTATGTCATTTGTGGGGAAAATTGATGGAGCTGGAGATTATCATGTTAAGTCAAATAAGCCAGACTCAGAAAGACAAATAATCATGGATTTTGGAAGTTAGATTGAAGTGTATAGTATTTTAAATTAATAAAAAAATAAAGAAGAATATATGGGAAGAGGAAGGGAACATCTGGAAGAATGGGTGATTTGAGGGGGAGGGGTGGGTAAATGTGAGCAGCACGTATGTATTAACTGTAGATAAAGGTCAAATAAAGATGATTACCTTGTACAATTAATATACACTAATAATAAATAATTTGATAAAATACGCACTGCCTTCTCTTCTCTACTCAATTCATTCCTGATAAACATGCCTTTGCATAGGGGCTCACTTTCATTTAGCCTTCAGTGGTAATCTTGACCTGTGGAGTTGTCTGGATACATGTAAGGAGTGTGTTTTTCCCTCTCTCCATGAGCTTCAGAAACATTGCTAATTTTAAGCCTCCCACCGTAGAAATGGCCCTGTTTCTTGCCCTCTCACTTTTAATTCTCTTCTTCTCCTATTGTGCAAACTACAGACACCATGGACCACTATTTATTTTGCATCTTTACCCATGGCATCTTGGCTTCAAATATAGGTCCCTAAGCCATCTAAATTGTTCTGCTAACCAAGTTAAATCCCAGAGCTCAGAGCAGCTACAGGGAAGGCTTCCTACATCTCATCCCCGTGCTGTAATTGAAATTAAAGTAAATTATTCACACAGTGCACATTAATGTTGGCGCGGATCCTCTGTCTTCTTCCCAAATGACATTATGAGTTATGCCAAACTCAACTCATTTCCATTTTTGATATGTTTAACGAGTGGTAGATGAGGAGTATGCTATTGATGCAGTATAACTTAATTCTAGTGAGGCATTTAGGGAAAACAATGACTCTGACTTTTCTTTTGGACATGACAGGTAAATATCAGTGGCAGGATAGAATGGTACCTAAATTAAAAAGGTCAGTAATTGAATATCTGCTTGATAAGAACCAGAAAGCAAGATTCTATTTAAATTTGTGTTCTTCAGTATTTCTCCTTTGACTAGCCCTTGATCATCATCGTTATCAACAGTGCAGCAAAGTTTGCATTTATGGATTTGCACTAGTTTGAATTTGAGATGGAGGAAAATGCTAGGAAAAGGAGCTAAACTATGACAAAAGAAGTACATTTTGAAAGCGTAGTACTGGTAATATTCCACAGTGATTATAAATGAATGACAGCTTATATACATTAGGACTCAATATGAACAAAGGCAATACTGTAATGACAGCATACTTTTGAATATGGATACCATGACATACATATAACTGTTGTTTTTCTCCACTTCTCTATTTCCCTCTCTTCTGCTCCCTTTGTCTACAATCCAGAGGAAAGAGGAGTGAATGAAAATAAACAGACTATCATTTCAGAGGTCATCTCTGGATGATAGAGTTGGATATTTTTTCTCTTCTTTTTCATTTTAATTTTTTTTAATTGTGGGCATTAAGCAGTGTTACCTGTATAGAGAGATATTTGTTCATTTATGATCAAATGGCTATTATAATAATGATGAAAGAAAAGCCTTGTGAGGATATGGGAAAGGACCACTGCACTGTTGGGTGAGAAATTAGCACAGCCCATGTGGAAAATCACAGGGAGGCTCAACAGAACTTTGTAAATAAAATTATCCTATACCCTATAAATTAAACAGTATATTGAAGGGATAATCCATTTCACTAAATGAGTATTCACAATTATTAGGCTATCTATAGATGTTGTTCCTAAGTTCCAACAACATATTAACAGAACAAAGAAAAAAGTATTATAGATTACAATGAACTCTTATTCATCTGCAAAATTAAGGCCATCTTATCATTTGTGATAATGTGGATGAAACTAGAGAAGTTTGTATTTCATAAGGCAAGCCAGATGGAGAAAGACAAATGTCATGTGATCTCATGATTGTGAGATTCCACGTTGTGCTTTTTACCTGAATGCAGTTACTCAAACTGTAGTGATGAGTAGAATGGTGGTTAGTGGAGGTTGGAGTGGCTGAGAGGGTAATAGGTGTATGGGGAGATGTGTGAAAGCACTCACAGAATGTACTTTAGAGTTGGAAGATTGTGTTCAGGGTGACAACATTGTTAACAATGACATACTATGTCTTGAAAAAATAAGAAGAGTTCATATTTTCTGCCAGGAAAATGGCACTGAAACAAGGCAAAGCATTTTTTAATTAGCTACACGCAACTACTCTTTGAGTATGCACACTTCAAAAGTTTATGTATATATAAGTGCAATTTTTTGTGTTAACTTAAAAATACCCTTTTAAGAGACAATATTATGAGCAACATAAAAATACGGTTTTAAGAAAATGAGGAGATGTCAAGATGGCTCAGCAGTTAAGAATGGTGGCTATTCTTTCAGAAAACCATGTTTGCTTCCCAGCACACACATGGTGGCTAGTAATCATCTGTATCTCCAGCTACAGGGGATATGATGCCCCCTTCTGGCCTCTGTGGGCACCAGGCATGGATTTTGTGCACACACATGTAGGCAAAACACACACACACACACACACACACACACACACACACACACTAAAAATTCAAAATAAGAATATGAGCAGGGTTGAAGTAAAGTTCTTCATTGCATACCTAGTGCCACATGTATGGGATAGCAAGTTGTTCTCCATCCCAGAAAGAATTTCTCCTTTTGCTGCTCTGAGCGTAGGAATACAGCCACTAAAGGAATGGAGCCTCGAAAGCTCCAGAATCCTAAACCTCATTTCAAAGAATTTTAATAAGTACTTCCTGTCTTTCTAAGAATTTGGTTCCTCATACCTGTCAGAATCCCTTCTTCCCTGCAGCTGGGATTTTGTCCAGCTGCTCCAGGGCTCCTGTCTGCTGGAAACAAAGACATTGTACCTCAATGAGACTCAAATTCTGACTGGAGATGGGACAGCCCATGATTCCTCAGTTTCACTCATTGAATGAGATCCTTACAAGTAAGTGAGAGTGAGGTGTTCAGGACGGAGACCTGTGAAAACAGAATAAATACTGCCCTTGTATCTATCATGTCACCAGTGTTTCCTGAAGGCTCTGATCTTTTATTTAGCACTGAGGTTAGCGACTCTTCCACACGTGTCTATGTGTCCAGGTTGAAAGCTTTGTAGTGTGTCTACTTCTTTCTTTGTATCATTTTCTTCTGGTAGTAAAACTTCACAACTTTCTCTCAAAACCAAGAGAATTGCTGAAAATAACATATAGGCTAGCAACTGAAAAAAAAAAACTGTCCTTTATGCAGAAAGAAAGCAGTCATAATATTGAATTCCACTATTTAATGAGATATTTAAATTACATATAATCAAGAGGAAACCTATTATTTTCAATGATTTAAAGGCTCCCATTTGAAGGATGAAATACAGGAGTCTCAGAAGATATTCTTACAGCCTGCCTTCCCCCGACTCCGAAAGCGCCTTAGAGAGATCAGTGAACATCAGTTTTCTCTGCTTCCCCTCTGCTGCCACGTGCAGGTGATCGTCTGTGCTCTTTTCTCATCAGGATTTCCTTCTGTAAGGTGTTCCACCTGAGCTCTCTGGAGGAAGATTCAAACGACAGGACTGTCACCCTCAGCAGACAGGTAGACTGTAGCTCTTCAGGTCTAAATCAATGACAGGACTTGTCTAGATAGTGTGTTTCAGTGTTATGTATGACATTCTCAAAATGTTTGAATTTATTTATTTATTATTTATGTGTGTGTGTGCCAGCGCCCGTGTGTGCGCGTGCCCATATGCGTGTATTTGCACACCTACTCTGAGATGTGTGTGAAGGTCAGAGGACAGCTTGAGGGAGTCAGTTGTCTCTTTCTATCTGATGTGGGTTCCAGAGACAGAACTCAAGTTATCAGGCTTGGTGAAAGTGTTCTTACCCACAGAGTCATACCACTGATATTTAATTTCCTTCTTCTTTTTTTCTTCATTTTCATACACATCATACTATTTCTTTGATAGAATTCTAACCATGAGCAGACAACCCAGGACATAGAACTGAGGAGAATTTCTACTGACAGTGGCAGACATTATAAAAGCAATCACCTCTCTGGTGGATGAGGGGTTTCCCAACATGGAAGTGGTACAATTCAGAGAACAGAAATTTGACTTAGAAAGAATAGCTATCCCCAATCAGATGAGGTGATAGTTTCAGTTGTAAACCTGACAAAATCTAGAATCATCTGGAGGGAAAGTTTTCATGAGGAGTTGTATAGATCGGGATGGTCTGTGAGCATATCTATAAGAAATTGTTTTGAGTATGTTAATTAAAGTGGAAAGTACCATCCATTGTAGGAGGCACCATTCCATAAGTTTGAAGGGTAGAGAAAAATGAGCTGAACAAAAAGCATGCATGATTATATTCTATCTCTCTCTGTGCTTGACTATGGATATGACTAGATGTCTCAAGTTGCTGGCTTGACTTTCCTGGGATGATGGACTATATCCTGGAACTATGAGCTGTCCCTTCTAAGTTGTTTTTTGAAAGGATACAGTAACGAAACTAGGATAGATGTGAAGTTTTGAAGGATATGCTACCAATGTCAAGAGCATCACTGAAAAAACATGTTTTTAACTCAATGTGTGTCTAACTCACAAATGAAGCTAACCCTGTATGGATAACCCACTCTCTCTGATGCCTGAATACAATGTGTCACACTAGCACTTCTGGGATGTTAGCCAGGAAGTCTCCTGATGCTAGAACCATGAGGGCCAAGTACATTCCTTTGGTATATTGTACCTGTTAGCTGCTTTTCAGCTGCTCTGATAAAACACCATAACCAAAAGCAAATTGTGGAAACAAGGGCTTACTTAAGACTCACAGCTACTCTAGAGGGAAGCCCCATAAGAGTGGAAGAGGTATTGTGTCAGGCACTGGGGGTGGGGTGGGAGCAAATTGGATGTGGGATGAGGCTTCAAACCCTTAAAGGCCATCCCCAGTGACATACTTCCTCCAAGTCCCACCATATCCCATGGCAGCACCACCTGAGCCTATGGAGGACATTTCTAATCCAAACCACTATAATGTGCCCAACCAGAAAATCAGAAAATGTGAGGTGTCAGTGGGAAGCAGAGCTACCTGCAGGGTCACCCAAGAGACTTAGTGTGGAGAACATATGCCAGGCCTGTACATTGTTTCACCTGGTCTCTAGTAAATAGTAATGACTGTGGTTCTTTGAAATTCCAACTCAACAGATCTGATCATGTCCCCAGAAAAAAAAAATGAGGAAAAGGGAAATGTGGTCTGGTGAATTGTGTGTACCTTCTCTTAGGGCTGTCTTCACCTAAGATGTGTTGCATTATTGATAGCAAGGTATAAATATTTATTAACTGCACAGCCTATATTTTTTCTTCCAAAGAAGACGAAAAAAAAAAGAAGAAACAAAGAGAAATACCAAAACTGAGTGCACAAAACTCTAAACTCTCTTTTTAAACTGTTAGATGGAAACTCTCTTTATACCTCAATGGTAAGAAGACATGATATAGATGGGGTAGGCTCATTCCAGTCCACCAGACTCCCTTTGGTTTCCATTTCATGTGCTCTCCACACATCCCGTGTCTACCAAAACCAGGAAATATTCAGAATACTCTGAATGGCTAGATGTCAAATGGGAGCTTAAGCCTTGTAATCTCATCAGTAAATCTGTTCTTCACATCCATCTCAGTAATAACAGAGATGACAATTATTATTGTGAAGTCTTATACAGGTAAAGAGTACACTTAAAGTGTCCCTATTTATTAAGCATTCATATCGCCATGTATTTGTGTTACATAGTTATCCTAAAGTAGTTATTAGAAACATGATGATCTTCTACAAGATCTCTGTGAAATAATCTAAATACTTTTTTGTTGACAAAATAATACTGATTTTTTTGTACTGAAGTCATTTCTTGTGCTGTTGGTGCCAGAGATTATATTTAACTGCATGCTTTTTCCTATATGCACGCATGAAGATGTCACAATGAAACCCATTATGCTAGTAGATGATAGTCAAAGGGGAGAAAAAAATATAAAATGAAGGAAAAGGGAATGCACTGAATAACTATGAATAGAGACCTACAGATAACAGCAACTCTTTCATTAATACTGATTTTTTTTTTAAATTTACATTTTTCATATAGTGTGTCCCTTCCTCCAACTCCTCCCATGTTTCCCCACCTCTCTGACCATTCAAACACTCTCTCTCTCTCTCTCTCTCTCTCTCTCACACACACACACACACACACACACACACCAAAAACAAAAACACTGAAAGATCTTTTCATAATCCCTTTTACAAAGCCACCATTATCTTGAAACCAAAACCCCTTAAGACACAACTTATAAAATTATAGACCAGTATTCATTATGCACAAAGATGCAAAACTTCTTAATAAAATACTTGCAAACTTAATTCAACAACACATCCAAAAGATTCTCCACCACAGTTAACTCGCTTTCATCCTGGAGATTCAGTGACACCATTTGCTTCTTAAAGACACTGCACACTTCACTTACCAAGATAACACTGCTTCTCGTATGTTAGGAGAAAAAAAAAAAAACATTTAGAGAGGGCTTGGTACCTAAGTAATATGCAGTCTACAGATTTAAAGGAGCTACAGAACAGCATCAATCACTGGGTTTTGTTGGTTCACTTGCCTGGTTTACTTTTACCTTTCTTTTTACAACTTTGCACATGAACATTTTGCACACTGGCTACTCTCACCACCACCGGCCCCTGCTTCAGCTTGAATAATCATTTGTTTCTGAGATAGGGTCTCTTCTGTCATCCAATCTATCCCCATCTCATGAACTTCCTGTCTTTGTCTCTGGAGTCCTAGAGTTGAGGAGTGTGTATGGAATTCAACATTCTAGTTTGACTTTGGTTTCTGTTCCCCAGTTGTCCATTGTGATTCAGGCTTGATCTCCACTTCGGTGCTGTTGAGAGGTGGTAGAGATTTTGATAGGTGAGCCTGATAGAAGGTGCTTAATTCATCAGGACAGTCACTTAGGAAATGTGAAGACCCCCATCTCTCTCAGATTGTTTTTTGGTTGAGATATGCTTTTCCATACACATGATGTCTCCTTATGGTATGCTGCCATCCACTGACCTTACTAGAAGACAAATTAATATGCTATCAGATTAAATGCTGAGTTTCCAAACCTGTGAGCTACATAAACCTTCTTTCTTTATGAGCAGCCCATGACAGGTATTTCATTATTGTTATAAAAAGACAAGTAACAATGCCTAAGCAAATTAATTCATTAATGTAGATAAAAATGATTGATTTTATAGTAAATATTTGAAGTGTTTCTAATACTATGAATTATTATTAAATACTTTAAGTTAGTGTGGGTTGAATGTTCCTAAGAGATGGTCATCTTTGACCACAGAAGCCATCTCACCAGACTTCTTTCTAGAAAACATGGCTTGCAAGAAGCAATGGTCACTATAGTCTAAGTCTATAAAAAGTTTTTCTCCTGCGTTCTCAATTTATTTCTGCAAATCTGCGAAAATTCAGAAAACTTCTATGGAGATGTTCTTCCTGGCTGCAAATACACATTCCAGGTAAAATACATCACAAGCATACATCCACATGTTTACAAATTGATCATCTATATTCTTTTTCATGGTGAAATCCCATTGGTCTCTTTGTATGGCTCCTAGCGGTGAGATCAGGACCTGTCCCTGGTGCTTAGCTGGCTTTGAGGAACCTGGTCCCCCCCATAAGGGATTACCTTGCTCAGCCTTGATGCAAGGGGAGGAGCTTGGTCTTGCCTCAACTTGATGTGCCATGCTCTGTTCAAGCCCATGGGAGGTCTGCCCTATTCTGAATGGCGATGGGGGAGGTGGATGGGGGGATGGGAGGAGAGGAGGGAGGAAAAACTGCAGTCGGTACGTAAAATAAACGAAAACTATTATTTAAATAAAATTTAAAAAAGAATTTATGTTATCATCTTAACCTTTAAATTAATTTTAAATCTATTTAAAAGCTTAGTTATGTTTTCATCTTTTGGCAGACATTCTTCTTGATTAATTGTGGGGAGAATCATCCTACTCATTTCAAATTTGATGAAAGGAAGTTTCTGGGCTTTGCAGGTGCCTACTTGCTAGGGCTAACAATTGATCTCCTTGGCCACTCTGACTTGAAAAATCACATGACCTGGCCATTATGGAAGACTTTGATTTTTCACATATCCTAAATTCTCAACTAACGAGAGAAAAATACCATTTTTTTATGTTTATGAAGACATAAAGTAAGTATAAAATAAATTTATAAATACCCACCACTGTTTTAATTGTCCTTGCCTAACTAACACATTTACTCTGTGGTTCCACATTAAATACATATTCTTCAGTATTAGCTGGTCTTCACAGGAATACAAAACCCAAATTTTTTTTAAAGATACATTTGATATTTGTATAGCCACCTTTGTGAAAGTAATTCTCCTCATAACTAATGATTTTCAGTAACTGTAGTAATAACAAAAGGAACATTATTGGTATGTTGCATTTTATGTGTCAAACTGAAAAAAATTATTTACATCAAGTTAAAATTTGATAAACCAACTTTATTTTACATGCTCTGAGTCTCTTGCTCTTTTTATGGTGAAAGGATTTTTATTTTCACAATGGAAAATATCTTGCAAATGATTATTTTGCAAAAACTAGTAAATAAAATGTATTCCTCACGCTACCTAATCACGGAGCCTGTATAATGCAGAACTGTCTTACAAATAGCCACCCACCTTTGGTCTGGAAAAAGTAATGATTTATGCCAAGCACGAGGCAGAAAATATACTTAATTTATTCATTGCACAACCTATGCACCACCTCAGGGTGGGGTGGGGGTGCTAGAAAAACACTGTGAGCTAATAAATTATTTCTCCTTGTTTGGAAGCCTGTCACTGTGGTGAGAGCCACTAGTAAAGCTTACAAATGACTTTTATTCTAGAAATGTTGATTTAAACACACACACACACACACACACACACACACACACAATGGGCCTGATTAAGCATGCCTGTGTTCCCATATAAATTTTGATAATAAATAGATAATTAATTAGGTTACATATAGGAAATCAAGACCAATGAAGAGATATAAACAACATCTAAAATTTCCATGATTTTTTTTTCTATTTTTGTGACATATGAAAGATTGTCTTCCTCATTTCTGGACCCTCCTCATGTGAGTTTTCTCTGCAAATGTCAGCATTTGAATCGACCTCCAGCCCTGCTTCTTCGCAGACTTCTAAACAGTTGATATAATCCAGATAATTCATGTAAAAATACACAATTTAGAGCAAATCTCTTTTTATTGCCTTTGGGAGACCCTTATTTCTTTTTTATTGACCCAAATTACCCCCCACATTAGCTCTCTCTAGAGCTCCAATTCAAAAATAAATATTGACCCAACACTTTATTTTGCGTTGTGTTGACTTGGCAATGTACAGCCAATAACAGCTACTTTGAAGCCTCCGAACACTCAATTTAACCCTGAAAATTTGCATTTATAATTGATGGTTATGTTTAGCTGATTAACAGTATAGAGAAACACTCTGAAGATTACCAGTGAATTCCACTTATTTTGTAAAATAAACCCTAAGTAAGACACTGGTAGAATTTCGATCTCCCTGATATGAGCTGGATTAATGGGACTCTACATGTGGACTCCTAAATTAATTTTTCTAAAACAGAATAAACATTAAGATAGACAAAAAAATGTTCAAGTAACAAACTTCGAACAAAGTTAAAAAGAGGGGAAAGGCACCGAATCTCTTGAGGGTCTCAAAGACAAATAATTTAAATCTATTTTTATTTAAGTTAAAGCAAAACAAAGATGAATACATATATAAAATGGTGGTTATGTCCATTTAAGGTCAGAAAATAGGGGGCCCTAAAGAAAGGTTTCCTTTAATTTTTAAAATACCCTAAAATTTTAAATAAGTCCTTCATTATAAAAGACTACACAAAATAAGATTTATAAAATCAACCATCACATATCTATTAATTATATTTGATTTAAATTCTAAACAGGAAAAAATTAACATCCTTTTCTTTTCAATGCTCCAGAAAGCCTCAAATGCTATCTTAAAAGCAAGCTTGGAAAGAGAAAGCTTACACTAACATTTGCTTTTACAGAAGTGTGTCATTTGATCAGGAGCGATGAATGGGGTCCTTGTTGTTGATCATTTTTGGATTATCGTAGCTTTTGAAGGAAGAAATGAGTGAAAGTCTGCCTTGGGAGGAAGCAGCATGAATCCTGGAAAGAGCTGTCAATCACAGTCACTTCCGGGAGGCATTATGGAGAGCAGCAAGCCACGCCCAGTGCCAGGTGTCAATTCTTCAGCATGCCTTTATGGAGCTTACAGTGAGTTCTTTCACTCAGGGTGCTCCATGCTAGGGATGAGCAGAGGATAACTGCAACTTTTATTTCTCTACCCCTTCCCTTTCTTTCAGAAAGAAGTTTAGAAGGCACAGAGATGTTAAAAGCAGCAGTTAAGGAAATTTGTATGAAGGTTCCTGAAAAAAAATATGAAATAGGTTTACAGTGTTACCGCAGCAATGTTGACTTTACACACAAGGGAGTGAAATTACCACCTAGTAAAAGACATCAGCATTCTCATGTTCACTTAGCATTCTTCAAAATAGCCAACCAAGGTAGGGAATCACCCCAAGCACTGCTTATTAGATGAATGAATGAAATATGTAGTACAGATACTTGATGGAATATTATTCAGCCTCAAAAAAGTAGCTCTTTGTTGTAACGTGCACAAACCTGGATAATATGGTCCTGTTTGAAATAAGTCAGAGAAAGAAAATGTGTTACGTGTTCTCACTTGTGTACAAAATACAGCATCAATGAATATTTTTATGTGCAAGTGTGTACAGGGAGAATAAAGCAGTGGTTCCTAAGGGCAGGAGGAAATGGGAATGTGTGAGTGAAAGGATAAAATATAACAAGATGAAGAAATTTAAAGATTGGCTGGGTGGCGGTCCACACCCTGCATCGTACTCAGGGTTTTTCTAAAGACTTACACAGCTGCTCCTGCTACTGTGGTGATGGGCAATCCTCTGAGATGAGAAGTATTTCTCACACTAGTAGCCATTTTACCATATTTGTGTATCTCCTAACACTATACTATGCATCCTAAAGTAATACAGTGAATTGATGTTTTAAAGAAAAATGCTTGTAGTACTTTCCACAGTTTTTTCCACTTGATCTACTGAGTATCCAAACTCTTTTTTTTTTTTTTTTTTAACCTAAGGTTCAGAGATTTGGATCCTGAGGGAGAAGAAAACAGAGCCTGCGTGACTGACTTGCAAGTTCTGACTCTTGGAAGCAGCCAGTGGAGGTTCATCTGGGTCCAGGAGGAAAGAGCAGAGATGGCTGAACCAACCTGTCTTGCCAAATGTGCACAAGCCAGTTTCAGTGTTGTGACTCGGCTCTACTGCACAGCCCAGGGTCCTGCTTCCCTCATGTGAACTGATCCAAGAGCTGTTGTGCCTGCTCAGCTGCTCTGTCTTCCAGAGCCCTTCGTGCCCTCCTGTAAGCCCACAGCTGTAAACAGTCATAAAGCCCCCTTGATGCAAAAGGACTCAACTAAGTGGGCTAGCAGTAGATCATGGTATGGCCAGGCTGAAGGTGACTTAGTCTGTGAGGTTGTGTGGTTATATTTGGGTTGGCGCTTTGGGTTCTTCCATGAAACAAGGGCAAAATTCATACAAAGAGATAATGCATGCACTTGAATGTGAATCTGTGCTACAACCTGGTCTGAAAGTGTGAATTCTTTTCAAAAAGAGCAGGATGCAACTCAGGTAAAACACTGTTTTTCATGGGTGGCTTTATATGTTCCTGCTTCTTGTTGTGGGTTTTAAGTTTTGCTTTGGATTTTTTTTTTTTTTTTGGAGGGGGCAGTTAGTGCAATGGAACATCAAAAAGCTGAGGGAGAAATCATCACAGGCAGTGGCTAGTTGGCATTTCATGATGAATATGATGTAGGGGTTGGGGTGAATGGGCTCTGGGTGTCCAGGATGAATTTACTGAACAATTTTAGCTAGGGTCAACAGAGATGCCTCGCCAGGGTAAACTCAAGTGGCCCCCTCAGTGAGGTCATGTGATTTCAAGAACGTTTTAAATCAGTCTTTAGATGGATAAGAATGTATGTGAGTGTCACTTTTAAAAATGAATCCTCTATCTTAAGGGGAAGCACTTTAACATAATGTCCCCTAACTGTTCAGACATAGTCTCTGGTTCTTCTGACTTATATCCATCCTGTTCTAAGCTAATCCAGACTCATTTTCAATATTTTGGATCCTTTTCCTTTATTGGACTCACCCCTAGAGTTCTACACTTGTCTTCATGTGTCTTCCTGCAAGACAGATTTTTCCACAAATCCCACCATAAGGCATTTCCCTATCCCCCTTTGTATGTTTCTGGATTGTTCCAAATTTCCACTAGTTATGTATTTCTTTTGTCTACAACTAATGCTGAATCACAATAAAAGGCTTAAGGTGACTGAAGCAGATCCTATGACATCTGTGGTCCTGACTTCTACCAGTATCAGTCCCTGTCTTTGTCCCATTTCCCTAGGCCTCGCATATTTGTCAGCCTGTTGCCTGGAGATTGTGTGCCTATAGGGCAGATGTAGTGTACTGTTCGGTCATTCCTCAGGGCTCAGAGCATGCTGTCGGTGCTCATAGAGATGGGAAACACAGTACCCATAATAATTGCATGCAGTACATTCCAAAAATGTTCATTAAAAAAAACAGTTACATACTAGAAAGCTATGTGTCCCCAGGAGGAAAGGGGCATGGGTGTGCTTATGTGAGTGTGTGCATATCTGTGACCAAACAGCCAAATATGCACCCACTGCATACACTGATCCAGTGCAAATGCAAATCTCTTCTTTGTTTCCATATGGTTTTTAACTGCCATACTGAACACCAAGCTCCAACCCTGCCTCACACAGCATTCAGAATGCGTTATAGCTTTGACTAGACATTATATGTAAACGGTGGGGAGGGTGTCAGCTCTGGATAGAATTAGTTTCATCAATATTTGTTCAAATCCTTTGTCATTTTCTTAAAGCTTATCTGAATTTCATAGAAGAAAAAAAATTAAGGACATTCTCATTGAAATCATTGACTAATTGGTGAACAATTAGGAGCTGCTTCCTGGCATTTAACTTGTAGTTTTCATGCTAATGTGCAGTATGTGAGAGCTGACACATGTTGACATGGATCCTTAAAGCTAGCTAACAGACAAGGGTAAATCTCTGCCATTGAATTCTCTGATAGTATCCGATATGAAGGAATAAAATAAAGCCACGTTACTACGCTTAGGATGCATTGATTAAGCCTTAACATTTGGAAGAAAACTCTTTGTGTGACTTTTTATGTTTGCCCTGGCTGGTACTCAGTGTCTAGCCCAAACTAGCCTCAAACTCACAGCAGTCTTCCTGCCTCAGCCTCTTGGGTGTTGATATTGTAGTCTACGATGCCCGCAGAGGTGGTTTTCTAAATCTAAGAAAGATGATTTTAGGGTTTCCTTTTGTCTCTATCAAATTTGAAAATTAACAGAGCATTTTTCTTATGTCACTTTTTAAGTCTGGAAGGCAGCTGCCCTATTTCTCCCCAGGTATGACTCTTCAAGTGTGGAAGAGATGCTGTTGTAAAATGAAATTTCAGTTTCTTCAAAGAAAATCCACCTGAATCGGTATGGTTATAGACTAACCAGACCCCAGTTTTGCCTGAAAATGAAAACTAGTTCCAGGCAAGAGTGGAGGAAGAAATACAAAGGAGGGGGCCAGAATTTGTTTAATTACTAGGAGAAAGAACATGAGACATGAAGAATATAGCATGAGATGGAATTTTTGTTCTACATTTAAAAATGTGTACTAATATATTGCTATGTGGAAAGTGTTTTGAATATCTTTATGACTTTTTATTTAAAGACTCTAGTGATCTTACAGTAGAGGTGGAGTAAGAACTCAAGATTAAACTGGAAGGAAATACTTAAACCCCAGAAGGGTGGTCCAATTTCCCCAACTCAGACACAGGCAAGTAGCTTTATCCACACTTACCCATTTTGGCGGGCCAATATTTAATTGTCAATTATTTTAACATCGTTCAATTGTGAACATTGTGAGCAAATTGATCTTTCATCTTCCTAAGTGAATGCTGGGGTTTTCCATGCCAGACACGTGACCTCCCCCCCGCCCCCCATTGAAGCACTGATGAGTAAATCTAGCTTAGGGTGAGGTAAGAAATTTCATTTCACTTCCTTTTTATTTTCGGAAGATTAGTTGGAATGTTTTGAGATGGCTGACTAAATTAAATGGTAGGAAGAGTAGTGGGTCTGGAGACCTGCTTTTCATCACTCTGGATAATTATGGACTTATAGAAGAAGGGCATGTGTGATTTTGTTTCGGCCTCTCGCACTGATGACCACTGTGCTCTGTTTGTTTGCCCTCATTTAGAATCCATGGAGAGCAAGCATTCTCGGAGTCTTTGTTTCATGACAACAGCAACCACAATTAGAAGGGTATTATGACTCTAACCCAGGGTGGCAACACTCTGACTGGGTCCTAGCTGGGCCCCAGATGGCAGCTTTCCTTCAGAAATTCATTTTTCCTCTCCCACTCCAAGGAAAAGCAAGCTAAAATACGATTTAGTGTAGCTCTAAAAAAATAATGAACTCTGCCAAACTATGACTTGCTTCTAAAAATTTAAAAAAACTTCATCCACATTTACCACCCAACATCATCCAGAGACGTTCCATAGATCCTGGTTCAGCTTGCTATATTTTACACCATAGTGACTATTCCTGAATGCATCAGATTCAAGAATACATTCAAAAACCACAAAAATGAACAAACAAATATAAATGCACGTGACGAGACACAACACGATGTGGAAAACAAACTATGTGAATGAGAGTTTTGCCACACAAGTGTCATGCCTGCCTGTTGGTTTAATTCACGTTGAGTCACGTTTTGCTGGTCTAGGCTTCCTGTTGTCTCCTTAGCTCATCTTCAAACAAGAACATCATGTTCTATATGTTAGCTTGGAACCTAGTCATTGTTTTCATTCCATGATGGTGAAGGGTGACAGGGTTCTAGGATGAAACACCCACCTTTCTTGTGATTAGAGATCAATGTAAATGCCTCTCATGTGTGTGCAGAATGTGGCAACAAGGATGAAAGGCAACTAAGAAACAGATCTGGGCAAATAGTGAACTTTGCTGTTGTTTTTCTGGGCACTTTCCCACTTCTTGTAATCCCACTTATATTCTGTGCCTGAGGGGGTGTCTTTGTGCTTAAATGTAACTAACTTTCTATTTCCCTCAGCTTTATTGGGGAATGCTATGAGAGAATTAACTAACTACCAAAATACACCACACCCTAAAATTGCTACTAATAATTGAAACGCTTTTTGCAAGACAGTCACAATGACAGACTGATCAGTACTATAACAGAGATGTTCTTCTAAAGACTCCATATCCATCTGTGCTCTCACTTCTAACTAAAATCATAGGAATTAAGCTGCTTTGTGGATAAGGGGACTAAACACTTTCCCCCAAAAAATGGCTTGTAAGAAAAAGGAGCTAATCAGTTCACACAGATCTCTAAATGGCTGATAATTTCTAGAAACAGATGCAATGAAGAGTAGTACCCTGGTGATCAGAAAAGACTTTCATGAATTTTAAATTAAAAATGAAACTAATTTTTAAAGTACAGTAACCAGATAAAAAGTATCTGAAGAAAATCACATACATCCCTTTATGAAAACCCCTGAGCAACGATGAGGACAAGCAATCTCTTCAACTTAGTAAAGAGCATTTTCTTGACTCACACAGCCAGCATCACAATTCCTAGGGTGGACATGGTGCTCTTGAGATCAACAGGAAGTCAGTGATGTCATTTTTTTTTTTTTTGCTATTATTTAACAGTTACCCAAACTATTAGCTCTTTCACTAAGACAGTCAAAAAAGAAAAAATACAGAGTAGAATAGATAGATAACATTGTGTTCATTCACAAATGCTTTAGCTATCTCCATGGAAAGTTCCCAAGACTAGATCTAAAAATAAAATTGAGGGTCTGGAGTCATGGTTCGGTGGTGAGAGCACTTGTTGGTTCCCAGCACCCACATGGTATCACACAATCACCTGTAAATCCAGTTTCATGGTATTCAATGCTTTCTTCTGATTTCTCTACACACCAGGCATGCACATGGTGCACAAACATACATGGAGACAAAACACTCATACACATAAGATAAAATAAATAAATCATTAAACTTTTTTAAAATAAAAGTATACTTTGAGAATTCACAAACAACTTTAGAAAGGATACAGCTTAGAATATTAATGTACAAATATCAATTGTTTCCCTGAATATCAGCAATGAACAAAATTATAACTTAAGAAATGAAAACCTTCTATAGCAGGAACCCAAACAGAGGAAAGACAAAGACAGATGCATTTAATAAAATATGCACAAAAATAAATATGAACATAGCTGCAAAAGTCTGATGGAAGAGATGAATTGAAAAACTCAGAGAGTCAAATCAGTAACATGGTTCACTTGCCAATTCTTCCTAACTTGGTCAGAAGATAGTATGCTGCCTGAATCAATCCACACAGTAGAAGTCAACATACTGATTGTAAAGTTGATGCTCCAAACTTAAGGCCCAGAACCAATACTATAATACTGAAGAATAACATGATAAAAGAACTCAGAAAAGGCTATGGTGATAGAGACAGTAGAGTAGTTGCGAAACAACAGATGTATCAAAAAATAGGTAGTTAAGAAGTAGACCTCCCCAAATGTAATCAACTGATGTTTGACAAAGATGAAAAATGATTGTTTGTTTAATAGATGTTGAAAGCATTGGGCATTCATAGCTTAAAAAATGAGACTCTTTTGGTGAAAGGTGGAGTCAGTGTATAGCTTCCTTCTTGCCACACAAAATACCAAATCATAAAAGTTTGAGAAGACAAAAACAGGGAAAAAAATCTATGAGACCATGACTAAAGCTCAAAAATGCCCAAGCCATAGAAGAGATGAAATCATTAAAATTAATATCCTATCTTCAATGACAGACTCTAAGATTCAGAAGAATAAAAGCTCAATGACTAAATTGCTTTAAAAATCTGATAATTTGTGTTTATAGTATCAAGGAATCTTAAAATTCAGTAAAACCCCTACATTTTAAAAAGATACAGAACCTTAGAACAGATACTTCACTGAGATAAAACAATGAATATTCATATGGAAATACACACAGTATCTGTTTACATAGAGAACTGCAAATGACACAATGCTTCATTTAAGGACATCAGTTCTTTAACCAAAACTCTTAAATAGCAGCAAGGCTGTGGCCAGTCCAGGCTTTGCTGGAGAGACTCAAGGAGCAAAGACACTTTAGAACTTACTTGGCAAATTCCGTACAAACCTAAACAGTCCTCCTATAGGATCAACATTGAATTCCTAGTTATTTACTCATAGGAATTGATAACATGTCCACACAAAGTCCTACACATGAATTGCGTAGTTTTTTCATTCACATTCACTCCATGCTAGGGACAGCCAAAACTTTCTTTCATAAAAGAATAAACAAATTGTGTTACATACATACAATGAAGTATTTTTATTTTTTATTGAAATTAATGAGCCTGTAAGCCATAGAAGGACGTGGATAAATATTAAATACATGCAAACAAGCAAAAGATGCTAGTCTGAAATATCCTGTACTGTACAATTCCATTTCATGACACCCTGGCATGAACACACAACAGAGATAGTTAACTATTCAGGGTAACCAGGATGGTATGTGACTGTGACACATACTCTCACTGTGGTCATTGAAAATGGTGCTGACCTAAGTGACTGTAGACATGAACAGGTTTTATGTGACTAAGGGTAAATGATGTCTTGCAAGGCCACTTCTCTCCAGTGGGTATGTATTCCAATCATGGGCTTGGGTAAAACAGCCCTCCCATCATTGTATATTCTTACCAGAACTGAATGAGTGAGGAAACAGACAGCTACATGCATGAGCTATCTTCACAACCTGATCTGCATGGAGTGGGATAATTCAGATAGCAAAGGAATTGATCTTGTCTGCCCACACTCCTACACAGTGGACAGCTGACCTTATATGTTCCTACAATTTGGGGGGTTTTCAATTTTCATATTCTTCATTTTAACTACTGTAAACATTTTGTTTTCCTCTACAGCAATCATTATTTCTATACAATATAACACTGAAATATAGTAAGTTTTAAAACAGCAGCATTGTCTACTCACTCTGAGTATTATCTCATTTTATAGCATTTGCACAGGGTAAGGATTACTCCAGTTCTCAAGACAACATGGTCACCCTCTGGTATCTGCTGAGATTGGTTACAGGGAAGCCTATCAGTACTAAAACCCTTACATAAATTAGCTTAATATTTGCATAGAGCCTTTCCATACCCTGTATATTTTAAATAGTCTCTGCATTACTTATAATATCTATTATAATGTATATGTGATTAAAAGATATATATATATATATATATATATATATATATATATATATATATATATATATATAAATCCATATGGTTTAAGGAATAAAGACAAGAAAAACTTCTGTGCAAGAAAACTTGGTATAGACAAGTTTGGGGATATTGGGTTCTGTGTCTGGTTGACTTTGCAGTTGCAAAATTGGTCTGTGAGGTGTGCCCACTGTATGAAACACTAGCTCAGACATGGAGTCTGAGCATGTGGCACAGTTCTTCCTCAATAGCTATTTTTAGAAGCATGTCTAGTCTGTGTGGAGATCTCAGATGTGTGGTTATGAGCATATTTGTAGGCACTATAATCCAAGACACTATGCACTCCAGTGAAGGAATCCATTTAAGGAGTCAAATCCATGGGTATTTGAAGGGACAACATACAAAGGAAACTAGATGAGCTAGAGTCTGTATTAGTGTAGTGGAGAGAACAGTCTCTCCAAGGAAGCCACATGTACATGGATGTACAAAGGATGTGAAATCACCAGAAATATCAACAGTAGAAGAGCTATGTAAAGATTGTCCCTGGAGAGAGAAGAGGATCTGCCAAAGTGCTAGGGTACAGACGTGGTGTTCTAGAAGGGACAGTAGACAGAAAAGCGGGAGCATCATCACAGGTTGTCAAGGCCCATAGTGTTCTCATCCACAACAGCACATCATGATACCTGATACCACTCCTCCTGAACATCGAAGAGGTGTCCCTGCTAGACAATCAGCAAAAGTAAAAAAAAAAAAAAAAAAAAAAAAAGCTCCAGAGGAGTAAAAAAGAAACAGAAAAGCCCCAAAGGGAATGCTTCCCTTTCCAGTCTTATAGTAGATTTCCTTACATCTGTGTGTGTGTGTGTGTGTGTGTGTGTGTGTGTGTGAGAGAGAGAGAGAGAGAGAGAGAGAGAGAGAGAGAGAGCATGCATTTTTCTTTTAAACTACACTGTATATGACATTTCAGTTAAATATTTGAGATTAAAATTTGTGTAAAAATTATTCACGTTATAAAATATTACACAATTGCATTGTTTAATGACTAATTGAAAGCCCACTTGAATGTATATAACCTGTATTTTATATACCTAAATATCAGAAGCATATGTCCATTAACATTTGAATTCTTAATTTGTGAATTGTTACATTCTCTTTGTCCATAGTCTCGTGGCATAGGAACGAATGATTCTGGTAGTAAATTCAATTCAATCAATGTTTCTCTGCACATTAATTTAAAATATGATGATGGTGAACACGTGAATTTGCCTTGTCTCTGAGATTCCCTGACACTTGCATTTTATTTTTGTTTTTATTTACTAAACTTTAGCACCGATGTTATAGACCTGGGACCTGTTTCAGTCTCTGCCATTGGTGGACCCTTATCATGAACTATTGCCTTTAAGCTTCTGTTTTCTGTTTTGTTTTTTTTTTTTTTGTTTTTTATTCCAAAGCTATCTTGGAGGGGTTTATTTTTTTTGTTCCCATTAAGGTAACCAGTATTGATTTTGTTTGTGTGGAAGGTTTAATGTGAATTAATTTGGAGACAATTGAAGATGTGGGTAACATCACTGTTACCCACTTTCAAATAATCCTGAAACCCTGACATTGGTTTTGATGCTTCATGTGAAACTTACAAATTTCTTATGATAATTTGTCTCTTTATGACTTTGTCTTCTCCTTTAATGCTAGATAGTCAAACTGTTCAGTACCACATGTCATGCTTTGAGTGTGGACATCTAGTTCCATCTATACCTTAGTCAAGATATTAGATAACTTTTACAGTTTCCATTAGACTTTGCAAGGAGGTATAATAGATAATGCTACACATTTAAGGAGAGGAAATGGGCTACTTTTCTCTTTTCACAAGTAGAACTATTACTCTGACTGCAGTTTTTCACTGGTTCTGGCTTACTTCAAAGGCTTAAAAGTATGATTTGTAGGAAACAAGAGTTAGTATTTGGTATCTATTTCTCGTTTGGCCCTTCCCTACATATCAGTAAGTCTTAAAGTCATTTTCTATATTAGAAATTGTTTTTATTCTATTTTTAAATAAAATAAACACCATAGATCTTTAATGAATAGCCCAGGGCCACAGAGTAAATTAGTGTAGGACCCCAGAAGTCAGGATGTAGATCATAGGGCCTTCAGGCAGGGCCATAGAAGGATGATTGTGAAGAATAGTGCTGAGAAGAATGTAGGAGGGTGAGAAAGAAGGGAAAGCTGTGTATTTTATGTCTATGTATTCAGAGTTGTTGCCTTTCAGGCTTCCATTCATTAGTCATGAAGCTTCACTCTACTGAAATTGGAAATTTTATGTGTGTGTGTGTGTGTGTGTGTGTGTGTGTGTGTGTGTGTGTATAGGTTAGTTTTGAGTTAATATCTTCTCACACAATTCTATACAACAAGCTGAGTCTCATTTTATTACCACAGTGCATAGGGAAATGTTGTACATGGGCTGGGTGTGTAGCTCAGTACACACATGCATTAGGTCTAGGACTACTCCTAGTACTTCCCTCTTCTCCTCTTGCCCCTCGCCAAAAGTAGATTTCAGTATGCTAAGTTGCACCTTTCAGAAGCACCATTTTGATCCCATGTACATCAGCTGGGGGTGGAATGCTGGTGGAGTTGCATATAGACTCTGAGATGGAGAGAAATCAAGGAGGTAGAAAGCTATAGGTCACATCACTCCTTTTCCCAAGCTAACAGACACTTTCATCACTTCCTCCTGCTCCCCACTTGGTGAGTCTCTGCCCTTCTCACATAGCCCAGTGGGAAGAACTGGGTGAATAATTCTGATTGGCTATACAAAGACCCATTCTGCTCTGTATCTCCCTAGATCCTGAGCTGTAGGTCCATCTGAGTAGGGACATGGTGTGCTTGGATTACTTGGTCCATGTGATTTCCAAGGAAGATGCTTTCCATGAGATGAAGAGTAAGAAATCAGGGTAGGTAAAATTATCAGAGAGAGACTCAAGGGAGAATAAATTAAAATTAATTTATTTTTAAAAGGTTTGAATATGTAAAACAATAGTATTGAGCTGACCTTAATGTTTTACCTTTTAATCTTGCAAGCTGGCAATAACTTATATATATATATAATTGAGGCGATGGAGAGAGGGAAGTGTGAGGAAGGGGAATAAGAGAGAGAAGGACAGAGGGAGGGAGGAAGGGAAGAAAGACGTTAAAATAACTCTGGAGAGATGTGGAGAGAAGTGAGATAACCCCCATTTGTTCCTTCTAACTACTGGGGGGAAAGCCTGCATACTAATCACCCTCACTCTGTCAAATAATAACAACATTCATCAGGCACTCTGCTTGTAGTTTGTCTGGGACTCTAAGGTAGCCAAACTTCTTTCTGAAAGTCTGGCATGGAGGATCTTTATAAATCTCACTCGCCTGCTTGTCCTTCACCACATTTATTGCAATAAGCACACTGAAAAGCATGGTGGCTCAATGCTGATTTCTCCATTCAGTAATTCTTAGAGCTGTCATGGCCTTTGAGCCAGCTGTCCCCTCCCAGCTTGAGAATGGGGGCCTCTGGAAGAAGCAGGGAGGGAGACTGGCTTATTAGACAGAAATTGACAGTCATAGAATGAAGGGCATGGGGGACCCCTCAGAAACTCATGTGGACCATTGTGGAAGGATTAGCAAGGGAGCACACACTTCAGGAGGCCGGTGGTATACCTCCCCAAAGAATACAAATGGGCAGGGAGTGGGAGGTGGGCGGAGAGACGTCCACCCTTTCAGTTATAGGTTTTATGAGGTCTAATTTGGCATTCGGCATCTTTCCTCAATTTTTTTGTGTGTCCATCTCCTGGCAATTCTTTAATATTTATGCCATTCAGGGCATTCTGCACGCTCTGAGGAGCTGGCATGGGCAATGTTCAATCTGCAGTCTTCTGTATGCATTCAGATTGCGAGCTGCTCCCTAATTGGTTTTCATCCGAGTAATCCCACGGAGAATAAGGTTACATACTGAAAAGGGCCGAGGTGAGCCTGGGTAAAAGGGGACTGTGAACTCCATTCCTGGCCTTATTAGAATGCTCTGAGCATGTGCCTTAAGGAGAAAAAGATGTCCAGACTTCCGAGGTCCTCCTGAGTCATGAAGAAACATACAGTCCACCTCAGAGAACACCCAGCAATCCAGAAAGATAATTAATTTGGGGGCAATCACATTCATATTTCTGTATGATGCAATGATTGGTACAACACAAAAAGAGTATTAGGTTCAAATGGGACTCATGAAGAAAACCAATTGGAAATACAATTAAAATTGATAAAGCAAACCATTTGCAGAAATCTGGGTATTTGGAAGAAAAAAATATTTATTAATTTGCCAGAATTCTTATAAGTGTTTGAAACTGAAGGCAACTGCAGCCCATGCTTTATGTTTTTTGTTTTTATCTTTAAATACTGTTTTCATGTCCCATGACTTTCTTTGGGATTTCGGTTCCCTGTTAGTCCACACTGAGCATTGCCGTGGGGTGCAGCGTTCAGATATTCTCTGTGTACGGTGTCCTGTTGCATTGTAAATGGCAATAAAGCTTCAGGATGGCCGGCATGTCGTGTTCATCTGGTTCAAAGGTGAAAACATTGAGTCATTATTTTAAAGTTCAAAACATGTGATGGAAGTTTGCCTACATGAAATAATCTTGACAATTCAGTCTGCATACATGTCCTAATTGTCTATCCCTCAATTTTCACTCTCTATCAGCAGCTGTGTGGGTGCCTTTACTGGACACATTTGTTCCAATTGTCCTATATTACAGATACCAGAGTGTGTGGGCAGACTGGTTGTTCTGGAACTTTCTCCTAGAGAATGAGAGTGGTACACCTGGTCATTTTGCTAGGCTTTTAGTAATTAACATTCTCCAAGACCAACTCTGCCCGGGAAAGCAAATTTGGAATTAGACTTTCTAAAATAAAAGAAAGAAAGGAAGGAAGGAAGGAAGGAAGGAAGGAAGGAAGAAAGAAAGAAAGAAAGAAAGGAAGGAAGGAAGGAAGGAAGGAAGGAAGGAAGGAAGGAAGGAAGAAAGAGAAAGAAAGAAGGGCAAAAAACAAGAAGGACAGTGGTGTAACTGTTCTCCCTCCCAGGCAATACGCTTTTTCTTCATTTTTCAACTGCATAAAACAACACAAAAACTTATATAAATAATTACAGCAACAATATGCTTTGCCAGCTAAATAAAAAATGCTGTATTTTTAGAATCAGAAGAGCATTAAAACGACACTTTCAAAACTCAGACTCCGAGCATAAAGTGAAACCACCACCACCCCACCCCCCAAACTCACAGCAGCAGCATGGACAAGATCTCGCACTCTCACATTGAATGACTCCATACTCCTGCTTGTCTGCCACGTCACTCATTTTATGGAGGCCTCACTAGAAGACCTCTCCCTATTCAAGAAGAAAGAATATTTTTCTACCAAGGATCTTACAACCTCAAAGGCCATTTAACTTAGCTTAGCCATCTGGTTTATTTTGCATTAAAGGAACTTCTCATTTAATTTACCAGTCTATAATAGGTAACTTTTTCAATATGGAGCTAAAGGTCACTATTATATGTAAGGAAAATTAAGCCGACGTTCTCAGTTGCCTTACAGTTCTCTTAGTTCAACTATGCCAATAAATGAACATGTACAACAAGCCGAAGGGCTTTTTATTACAAATTTAATTCATTTCTCTAGACAACTGTGAAATTTGCCATTGACATCAGTCATTACCCCAAGGCGAACTAAAAGATGATCTCAGTTAATAAATGGTCCTTAACAAGGAACGCTCCCATCTCCTGTGATATTGGCACAGGCACATTTTATTAATGCAGGGCTTGCTTCCTGCCAGAACACCAGCATTCACGACTATTTGGTGTGCATGTTTCCTCTTCCTGCTCCTGATATTAATAATTATACAACAGGATAATTAGCAACACAAAGAGACAGTACTATGAGCTTGAAGCTAGATTTTCAGCGCGTTAACCTTCTGGGAAATAAAGAACAGAAGCAAAGAGTCGAGCCAAATAACCAATGCAGGTTGATTTCACAGTGTGTAAAAGGCTAATTATCTGTGAAAAGTCTGACCTCAAGTAACAGAATTACAGAAATGTGCATGCATTTTTATTTTAAATAAAACTCAGAGATACTGCTACAGCATCCTAAAGATATCTGCATAGCGAAGGCATGAAGGGAGACATTTGAAACTTAAACAAAAATAAACTCTGAAAGATGTGACGATGTCCAGAAGTAAATGTTACTGATAAATCCAGGCACCTGAGATCACAGGGTAGAAAAAGAAAGCTCATGCATCCTTTTCCTACTCCCAGCACACAGCCATCATGATGGGAAAGAAAAAAAAAAAACTCAGTATGCGACAGAAGTAGGTTAAGTGTATTTTGTTTACTGAAGACAGGCTACCATAAAAAAGAGAAAATATTACTACTTCTTTACAGGTACCATATGTAATTCATTCTGATATAGGAATATTTATCCACTAGCAGTAATAACAAACCACAATTTTTGTCATGAAAAAAATAAATTGTATTTGCAAAAAGCAAACACATTACAGAGTGTGTAAAAATGCAACATTCCCATTTTCTAGTCAGAGTTCCAATTTATTGAAGTAACAGAGCAGAAAATGCACTGACAGCTGTTACATTTTATTGCGAATTAGTATATAGGTTTTATATCCAGTGAGCAAACGCATGATACATTGTATTCCAGTAATTGCCAGTGGCTTTCAAAATGGAAACCGGATGATCTCAGTGCAATTATGCTCAGGAGAGCACGCAGAACAGTCCCCAGTTCCACACTGTGATACTTAACAATACTAACACTAAGTATATTTTCCTTTTAGTTTTCCAAAAATTAAAGACCAAAGAGGTCAAGCTGGATTCCAAAGCATCAGAGGTAATTCTGAATTGCTATATGTGCCCCCCCCCCAACTCACCCCAGAGTGCATTTCTTTCATTTAAGTCCATGTAGCAGGATATTGTAGTTCAGGATTTCAGGAAGGTCAAACACCCTCCTCCTTCCTCCCACCTTCTCTCTCTGGCTACATTGTATCAATATTTTACTTTCTGGGATGTTTCCTCTACTTCCTCTCTTGGCCACAGAACTTAAGGGGTTAAGAGAAGTGAATAGGGGATATTTGGCATGCTTTAGGAAATGAGCTCTGTGCCTCTGGATTGTTACTTTACTCAGAACAGACAGATTGCCTTAGACTCCCCTTCCTGTTCTCCTCAGTAGCTGTTCTTCCTCACACATGACCATTAGCCCCAGTCCTGGGGAAACAGCCATTTGTTTTCATAAGGGTTAACTCGGATTTCATGGATCATCTTACTAATACTTAGGACTACAGATTAACAGGTAAATGCACTGCGACTGTCTAACCACTCTTCCCGTCAGTTCTCATTTATTTGAAGCAAATTGTTGCATACCTTTAAGAAGTCTGTTTTCCCCTATTTTTGCAAACCTTTATAATCTACTTCAAATGCTTAGCACCTCCTCCTCTGACGCCTTCCCCACCATCCATCTCTGCTGGAGCCTTCAATAAATCCGGCTGTCTCCTCCCCTCTAGTGGTTGCCAGCCAGCCTTGCAACACAGGAAAAGCCTGGACTGCAGGGCGCATGGAGGGACACTTGAGCAATTTTTTTTTAGGTTTAGAGGGAAGGGGGCTGAGGGTGGCGTGGGGGATAAACCTAGCAGACTATCACTGCAGAAATAAAATTTAGCAAGCATTTAAAAGGATATTCTAGTGGTGGCCACACCTTCATTAACATCAACCTGCTGACATAGATTTGTGATCCCAGCCCGTTATTGATGATTGAATTAATAGCAAGTCACAACTTGTATCTGGTTTAATAAAGAAACACACGAATGCCACAAAACCGTACACAGCATGTAATAGGACTCCCCTCCCTCCAAGGCTGGAATCGAAATTCCATGCAGCTAGAACAAGAAAGATCAAGGGCCACTATTCTTGCACCTGGCAAGGTTGTCCCAGAGCAGCTCCAGACTCCCTTCCTAGGACTCAAAGCGTGGTCCTGGCATGGCCCCTCTAGAAACATCATCAAAAGCGACAACAGCTACAACAGAAAACTAATGATATTTCTCACCCACATGCCAGAACTGACAGTGTAACAATAAAGTGGCCAGTGGTGCCCTTTGCCACCACAGTGGTCGCTTAAAAAAAAAAAAAAAAAAAAAAAAAAAAAAAAAAAAAAAAGGATAACTCAGCTTTCCTTGCCTCTCTTCAATTGTTTCTAACCCTACAGAAATCAAAAAACTTATTCATAAGGATGCACACAAATCCAAAATACTGATAATTCTTGTTTTTTGTTAAAATATTAATATTGTAGATTTGTGAGTTTTAGTCATTTTAAATATAGTTTTATGATTTTTTTCTACAGCTACAATGTTCAGATAAACTTTACTAACCTAGACAGATTTTCTTTCATGTGATTTCAAGTGAAATATTAATGTTTAGTTGTACCCAAATATACTCATGCTAAATGTACTGAGGTTTAGTCACATGATATGAACAATGACTAATGTGGGAAGTATTCTAACTGTAGCAACCAGGGGCTAGTGGCCAACACTCTCCACTGAATTGTTTGGTAAAAAGAAGATTGAAAGACACACATTGCCAATTCTGAACAATTTACTGCTTCCCCCAATACACACACACACACACACACACACACACACACACACACACACCAAAAGAAAAACACAGAAACAAAATTAAAAAAAAAAAACATTAGAGTTTAGTTTAATGGCTAAGGAAATGAGGTTTTATTCATTTTGGGGAGCCTAGGCATTGATCTTATTAAAATGAACACAGTGATCTCTCTTTAACCATTAAAAAATCCAAAAATGTTTAAAAGTTGATATTTGTATTGATTATCATTAAATTGACAACACTAGGCTCATTCAGTAGCACAATAAACAGTATACATATATAATATATGAATAAGACTGAGTCTTCCTTACACAGTTCTCCAAAATCCTACCACGGAAACCTTTCCAAATGTCTACAGGCAGCTGGCTAGGGAAAATGAAGCATGCTTATCTCCTGCTTCACTGAAAAGGGGTCCTGCAGGGCCTGATATGATCTCAGCAGAGACTGAAGTGAGCCGCTTCCTTGGGGACTGCATTAGAGCTGAGTGAATGTGTGAAGCTAGAGCTTGGGGGAAATAAAATAAATCAGATATGGGAAGACGTACATGATCTGTCACAATAGACTTTTTAAAAGTAAAATCAATGAGGAATCTGAGTGACGATAATTTCTTCTCTAACCATGCAGCAGAACAGACACTTTTCTTATCTTATTTTGGTCTTGCTGGATTTTGATTTGCCCAACCCAGGGGCTCCTACCATCTTGACAGAGAGACCTAACTAATCATGTGGTAAATACTGGAGAACATAGATGGTTCTTTTCTGATACAAGGAAACTTTGAAGCTCTGTAAGACATTACATAAGAGTCATCGCATGAGAGTCGGTTATCCATTTCAGAATTTCCCCAATATTTCCTATGTATTAAGTACTAATAGTATTATTAGATGTGTGAACATGAACCTAAACTGATTTTAGTATTCTTCTGGAGCAAATCAAAAGAGGCAAAAGTTTCTGAGACTTATGAAACAATGATACTAAATTTCAAAGAAGAAAAAATCACAAAAGTAATAAGCACAAAGTGAATTGACATCACCTGCACATGTAAGAAAACAGCATACCCTTCTATAGATATTTATCATTGTTGTTGACTGTACAGGACACTGGATTTGTATTCAAGAATAAAATGTTTCAAATTAACCCACTCTTTCTTATTTTGCCTGTGCAGTAGAAGTGCATTGCCAAATTTTTCTCTTCATTGCTCCTTCCTTAATAACAGAAAGGAAATATACTAAAACACAGAAATGCTTATGCTCTAGCAAATTAACTTATTATCCTTATTATCTCATGTCAAACATTAATAGTGCATTTTCTACCCCCAAACCAACATGAAAAATGGACTCTTCTTTATCCATTTTGCAAGTTGATTGAACATTTCTCAGAAGCAAACAATAGGGCCTCTATTTAAAATTGGGAGTTTATCGGACAATGTAATTAGATGTGTTCTACACCATTGGGGACCCACTTTTGTATCAAATTTATTTGTTGAGCTAATATGTATTTAGTGTCAGGTGATGCTACTGGTAACAACCTACAGCAATAAGTAAAAGCAAATTCACATTTAAGTGGAGGCTCCAACTCAGAGAGGAAGATGGACAAGAGTCAAATAATCCTGCAAGTCCACCATCCTCTCAGATACTTAGACTGGTGGGAATGGAATAGAGTTATGACATGGGAGAACTTCTCTTAGAAGTTAGTGGGATTGTCTGCAGAGGTTATAAGATCCCTTGAAATAAAAATGAACTAGGTGGGGGATGAGTACACCTTTTGACAAGGGACACTTCAGGAGAACAACTCAGAGCCTACAGAAGAAAAAGCACTGGCTTGGCAAAACCCTGGGGAGGGATTTGCTAGTTCAGAATGAGAGAATCCCAGAACACAAGCCCTGCTACAGAGGGCAGACTGCGCATTGCCTGGAGCCTTTTCTTTGACAATATTCTGGTCTTCAATTGCAGAGAAGGAAGGAAACCTCTAAGGTCTGCTAGGATTGGGTGATCTTGTCACCTACTATGGTGGAAACAAAAGATGTACAAGTGGCATTGCAAGATATCTGATGGCTAATATGATCACTTGTCCCAAATACCATGGCTGCAGCCCAATGGGCAGTTTTCATAACACATTGCTCTGCTGTTTTCTGAACTAGCTCCCACTGATGTTTTTTGAAGCACTTTGGAAATTACAGTTAACTTTGGCATATGTTTGAGATTTATAACAACCCTATGAAGTGTCATACTGGACAGGATCATTCTCTGCAAAATGGAGAAGTGAATGGACAGAGTGAGAATAGAGCCATTATTTCACACCCTTACTTTCTTTACCATTTATAGCATGCATGGCATTGACATTAACTAGCATGAATTTGAAAAAAAAAATAAAGATTCATCAGATGTAGCTAGCATTCTTGTAAAATAGATTTTCTCTTTATGTCAATAGATTCATTTTTTTTTTAACCATCTGCATACTCTGCTTGTCCGGGTGAAAAGATTAACATGAGAATGTTTGTTAAAGATCTTTCAAAGCTTCATTGCAAAACTATATGAGTACAAAAGCTCCAATTTGTTTTCATGATCTTTGTGTGGTTTGGGGGACACTTAACTTGGTTTTGGATGTTTTTGCTTCAGTAGGTCAGGTGAGCATTCTTTTTCAGAAAACAACATGAATGAAGATTGTTGACACCACCTAGAACCTGGTTTACATTAAACACACAGAAGAGGGGGCAGAGACACTCATTTTCACAAACATACTTTAAAATTAACTGTTATCTAATGTCATATAAATAACTTACTCCATGCATCGAAGTTATAGATCCCACATTTTATGCCTATAGGATTAAACTCAGCAAGCCTGAAATTGCAAAACTGAGAAAAAGCCTTAAACTTCCACAGATGTTGTTAGTTAACGCTACTGTGCCAAGATCATACAATAGTTTTACTCATGTTTATTTGCTTGGGGAAAAAGTTTGATATCAGGAACTGCAGCCTTTGGATCAGAGGAAACATTCAACAAAAATTCAGTCAGTCCTATACAGAAGGAGCTTATGATGCTCATCATTTCTAACAGCAAGAGAATTGTCTGTAAAAAGAATATACTTAAAACAAAAGCATACGCCCAGTGCTCTCACTGTAGAAAAATTCCAGTGAGCCTGAGTTATCTATTATCACACCAAAGGACCATTTTATAGTGATGACAATGTAAAAACACATTGCCTTGGAAATACGAGAGTGTAATACACACATGATTGTGTCACTACCCCTTGTCACAGATCACTCCAACTCACTCACATCTTCATTTCCCCACAGCTTCCTACCACAACCATTTCCAGTCTCTGTTTCTATCAGACTGACTTTTCTGGATTCCATACATGAGTAAGTGAGATCTTCAGTACTGGTCTTTTTATGCTCTATTTATGTCATTCAGCCTTATTTACAATTTTTTAATGTTAAGTGAGAATGCAAAGTATTCCATTTTCATACACTTGCAGTGGACAGGTTTAGAGTATTTCCTTAAACATTGAACACATTCCCTATGATTGTTTTGTATATGATCTTAAATATAATTTTACTTTGCACATCTTTCACAAGTTTTGAGCTACTGTGCTTAGCAAAATTCATAAATCTACTGTGAGTTATTCTGCCCTCAAATTATCAAAAGGCCAACACATCGAGTGTTTTGCCTCATAATGTTGTAAAGGTCATTGAATGTTAAGTGCTACTATAAATAGAAATGGGTGGAGGTGGGAGTAATGAGATGATAAAGCCCATTGATCTGATTTGGGTTGCAGTTTCTCAACCTTTAAGGGCATTTGAAACTTCAGCTTTTCTTGCCTCATTCTTTCATGTAATTATCATCATTAACTTTCCACCATATGTTTTTATTAAAAGAACTCACAATTGGAATGTGTGTTATTCCCATGCAAAATTATAAATCACCATCCATTACTAAACTACACCAAAAATCAGACAACTCTTCTCAGCTGGGATGAATGATCCATCATCCTCCTGTGATCAAAGGCAGAAACAATAAAGTCAGGGGCTCTGCTGTGCCATTTATCACTCATTAATTCATTAATTCACTGAGGACTTAAATCATTTGTTTATTCATTGGTCATTACAAGAATACAAACATTTATAGCTACTCCCATCTCTCCATGGTTACTAAGTTGAGTATGAGTTCCTACTGGTCCCGTGGAAATACTCTTTCCAGTACAGAGACAAGGTAGGAAGCAAGGTGGTTCAACATGCAGTTACAACAAAGATATGTATAAAGCATAATGGCAACCTCAAGAGGGAACTCTGTGTCCTGAAGACTGATCATTTTCTCTAGATTAAAAAGCAAACTCATGTGGTCACATGAAAACCATGAATGAAAACGTATTTGAAGTCTGGGAAGGAATTCTACTAAGTCACACACAAGACATGCAGGTTCAAGAAACATTAGACATTGGGCAACTACTTTAACCTAAGAATTTCCAACTCCGTTATTTTTCTCATCTACTAAACTTAATCAATATTTCACCAATTTACTTAGTCCTAAGTTCCTGTAGAATCTGAGATCTTACACAAAGGTAATTCATCTTAATATCTCATAAACAGTCAATGGGAGTGAAAAACTTATTCTAGAAAGAAAGGCAGGCAAGGAGTGAATGAGAGTGGAATATTGATGTAGGAAAATTATGTTTGTGGGCATTAAGAGGCCATAAAAAGTGTTTGGAAGAAAATCCTCAAGCACAGTAAAATTGCAAGTTCAGTACGAGAACATTCCCCCTGACTCTTCCGAGGGTGAGGTGCTGGCATGAGGGATCTCACCACTGTACATTTTAGTGGGTGTTCTCTACAAACAAGAACATTTCCCCACTTAGCTGTAATGCAGCCACCACAATTAGGACCCAACAGGGCTGTATCCTTAGTGTACTCTAAGTTGTACTGACATTCATCAAATGCTCTTTTGATAGGGGGATCAACTCCATAAACACATGTTCTGGTCTCCTTCAGTCTACAATACTCCTGGCTCTCTTGATTTTCATAAACCAGACACACATCCAGTTATTACAAGATGATTCTATTCTAGATGGTTCTCAATTGGACTTGACTAATGTTTCCTGTTTTTACTCACATTGTGTACATTTGAGAGAAAGACCTCTACTAGGTGGTCACTAGTTTGAATTTGTCTCAATACTACTGATGTTAGATATATATTTATGTGTGTTTGAGTGGGACTCAGAACTTACATATTTAACTAGGTGGTAAGTGTAAGACAACCACACTAATACTGAGATATATCCCTGGCCCATCCTGTTATTTCTATTAATTTAATAAAGTGGTGTCTCCAAAATTTTTCAATAGAAATGATTCATTCTCTAAGTATAATTTTATAAATATTTTATATTGAAGTACTTTAAGATCATATAAATATATTTTTCCTGTCAAATTGCTTATTTGAAAACAGCCAAATAGATTCATTGACTCATTTTTACTCAAAATTTTACATTCTTTCAGGATCAATATTTTCACAGTCAAATTGCACCATGTTTGGCCAGTAAACAATGTCTCAGGGTGGTTTTCATTTGTGCTTTTGATGAGTCACAGTCTTTTCCTCAGTTATTTCTTTGCTTCAGGTTACAGAGAAGCATCTCAGGAGCATGTTTTCCTAGGCCTCTCAGCACTGATTTCCTGGTATTTAGAGACCTACACTTACATTCCAGATGTGCATGCTGACCTTGGGGGGAAAATTTTCATGGGCCCTGCTACTGGGCAGAATGGAGGCATACACAAATCATAATGCATTCCCTCTTGAACATATCTACATCTGTATGTTTATATCTGCTTACCTTTATTGAAACCACTGCTATTGCCTTCAATTTAATACCTGAGAATAAACACTCACTTTCACATTTATATGGAACTTCCTTTATTCTTCCTTTGGTTTTACTTTTTTTTTGTTGTTGTTGTTTTGTTTTTTGAGACAGGGTTTCTCTGTGTAGCTTTGCGCCTTTCCTGGGACTCACTTGGTAGCCCAGGCTGGCCTCGAACTCACAGAGATCCGCCTGGCTCTGCCTCCCGAGTGCTGGGATTAAAGGCGTGCGCCACCACTGCCCAGCTGGTTTTACTTTTTAATTTGGATCTGAAAGGAGTGGGGATAAATATATATATATATATATATATATATATATATATATATATATATATATATAAATTGAACCAATATATAAGTGAAAGCAAGGTTCTTTTCAGGCTCCATATATAATACCAACATCTATTTTTCTCTGAAGAAACAGATCTTTTCCTACATACAGAAAGCTTCTTGGAATAGTCGCCACATGTGCTGTGAGCACCATTTGTTTAATTCCTACCCAATAGGAGGTACCTTGCCAAAGTAAATGAATACAAGTTACTTAATAAAGTAAGCCTGATACAATGGCATGCTAAAATATGTTCATATGGGCTAGGAATGTCACTTAGTACATAGAGTGTTGGCATAGATTTGGGTAGATCCTAGTACTGAATAAATCATCCATGGTAGTACATGCATACAACCACAGAAAGTTCAAGGTCATCCTACCAAGGTGGAGGCCAACTTGGGACACACAAGGCCCTGTCTTCAAACAAAGTATGTGCACAGGGTTTTCTCAGCTTTAGTGGATATTTTCTTCTGAAAGCAGTCATTTAGGCAAATTCATATGGACTTGACACTGAAAGAATAATGTCTCTTAAGACATAGGGAAATATGTATTAAATAAAGTGGTATAGTGTTAAGACCTCAAGCATCTCTCTATCTCTGATAGCAGATGCACATCTTCCTGGCTGAGCCTTTCCTGTTAATTTTGCCTCATTGGTTCTGACAACATGGGTGAGTTACATAGTTTTTCTGAGGCCTATATGATGCCTAATTCTGATTTTTATAACATTTTCGTCGAGATTTAATGACAATAAAAAGATCTGTTTGAGATAGGGAAGTGGCTTACTGGGTAAGAACACTTGCTTTACAAGCATGAGGAACTGAGTTCAAATCCCTAGAATCCATATTAAAAAGTCAAGCATGGTTGTGCACATACCTACAACCTCAGTACTAAGAGGAGACAAAGGATCTCTAGGGTTCAGTGGCCAACAAACTAGCTCCAGGCTTAGTGAAAGATTGTTTCTCAAAGGAGTAACACAGAGAAAGACAGATAAAGACTCCAGATATATATACCCACATACTTGCACATACATCACACACACACACACACACACACACACACACACACACACACACACATACACGATATTCACATGCATATATAGACACAGATACTGTCACATATACTCATAGAGCTGTAAAAGATTCTTCTCCTACCAATAATCCTCTCTAAAAGTACATGTACAAATAATTTGGTGAAGAATATTTTGCATGTTTTGTTGATTTGAAGGTACTACCATTTGGCTTACAGTAACCTATCTGTGTATGCTTGGAGTATCTAGTTTACCTCTTCCAGTATAACTACCATGTGTACACAGTACCTAACACAGAATTATCATTATAGTTCAAAGCTTACTACCAATGCTAGCTGACCAGTCTACTAGCACCTTCTCATCTCCTGCTCATTGGCCTCCATGAAGCAATAAAAGGAGGAATTTATTTGCAATTTTGAGTATGCTTATCATCATGAGATTGTGGAAATAGATGAAGGGACACATACACATACATCTTTTCTAGCAATGCTATATGAAGGCATAAAATAATTGTGCACAGTCTAAATTCCTCCACTGAATGTAAAAAAAAAATTCAGCAAGTCAATATTAGGAAAGCCACTCTTGGAAGCCAGTGAACTAAATCCTGAACTTTTCGGAACCTGAGTACAACGTGTACAGAGACGTGTGTGACACTTGCCCTTCCATGTTAGAGGCCTGCTGAGAGCATCAAAGTGGAAGACTTGTCTTAGAAATAGCTGGGAAATGTTAAAACATCACAAAAAGGAGATCATCCTAACTTTACTCCATAGTGATCACTACTTGGATGGGGAATGATTATTGAAGAATGTAGAAAAGTGATATCAACTGTGCATAATAATTTGTACTGACATATTTTGGACTATTAATATAGTGTGATATAATCCAGTTTACTTAAATAACCCAGCATTCTTTTCTTTTCACCCTGTACTTCTACCATGGCCAGCATCATTTCCTCCAATATATTATATGTGTAATGATTTTGACCTATCCATTGTCCTGGGGTGGATGGTGGAGTCTTATCTTTTGGAACATAGAGGACATACTTTTATTCTGGTCTCTACTTGACCACACAAGACCTAATTGGACATTTTTTCATTAGACTATCTCAAAACTTTGATTTCATATCACCCAACTTAATACTTCATTATATTTATAAAAATGGAGGAAGAGATGGCATCCAGACCCAAATTCCATTTATTTTTGTGATACAGCAAGCTAGGGAAAGAGAAGAAAGGAAGTGATTTCTATTAAGAGTGGCTACCTCACCAGAAGCAGGCCAATCAACCATGCAGTTTTTATTTATGTTTCCATTTTGTTTCCTGAGGGCAAATACATGTTCTACCCCCTTGATGATGCCAAACAGTGGGCAGCCATAAATCACCAATGACAAGCTGGAGCTCAGCCTGGAGGGGTGGGAAGAATGGAAGATTATTTCAGCAATATCCATAAAACAAGGTCACTGGCTAGAAAAATCTAGAAAAAAGAGGGGTATCTATGTCAGATGATATTTCAACAAATGTTGCTCAAGAATGAATAAGGTAAATGTCAACACAATGGTGCTTGTGAACATTTGACTAGACTAAATGCCACTCAATATGGATTTATGTTGCAAAATATTTCATGAATGTAGTGTGTGTGTGTGTGTGTGTGTGGTAGGTAGATAAACAAAATTATAGATAGATGGTAGATAATGGATGAGTAGATAGATAATAGATAGATAGATAAATAGATACACAGATAGATAGATAGATAGATAGATAGATAGATAGATAGATAGATAGACAAACAGACGGATAGATAGATAGACAGACAGATAACGAATAGACAGATGAATGATGGATCATAGATATATGGGTGTTAATGATATGATAGATAAATATGTAAGAGATAGATAGATAGATAGATAACATAATAGACAGGTACAGGTACACACATATATAATGGATGGATGGATGGATAGTTAAATGATTGATAGAAAATGTGCAGACAGACTGATAAGTGGATCAATGAGAAGCAGGTGATATACGATAGATAGATTGACAAACAGACAAATTTATATACAAATGATAGATAGAGCTACTTCTTCCAGTTTACAAGTTATTTAAATAACGTAGCAATTTTCCAAAGTGTGTATTTTTGGATGACTTTTACCCTCATTATAATTAATTGGTTAAGATTAATAATTCTGTTTCACCAAATCTTGTTTTCTTACTGTAACATTACTCATGTTTACTTATCTTTTATGAGATGAGGTCTCATGTAGTTGAGGTTAACCCTGAACTTTTGCTCCTCCTGCTTCAATCTTCCACTTGCTGGAATATAGGAATATGCTCCCTGGCTGTCCACATCATAACTGAGATAAGTGTAAAATCGAACACCTTAATCACCAGACGCTTCAGTAAGTATGTGATCCACGTTTGTTCATTTGTTCATGTTTCCTTTCTTTTGGTCATACTCCAGGCATGGTTATTGTTACTTTTACAACGCTCTTAAAAATGCATTTAAAACTAAGTCATGACTAAATGTCAATGTTTTGAAGTTTCAAGTACATTATCATGATTATTAGGAGACACTGATATGATTTTTTAAACAAATAATTCCAATAATTCATGTATTTACAAATAAGAAAAGTGATCACAAGAAATCGAAGCACTATATAAAAGTGCATAGACTCTAAAGAAAAAAAAAACTTAAGCTTTGTGGCTAAAATCTGAGACGCACATGGCCACATCACATTAGTACATCTATCAGGTTTAGAACCTGTCCGTACACATGCACGTGTCTCTCTCTACTAGCTATGGAATATACCATCAAAAAATGAATTAGAAAGTGAGTTCTGACAAAATTGTTATCAATGGACCCTGGTTTATCAATTGTCCTCCTCCTTCCAATGATTTAAGTGATTGAGCATGTCAAGAACTATTGAACTCTAAACAACGATACAAAATTGTGCTACCAAACACTAAAGACATGTTGACTGGTTAAGTTTTCATGAGAAAGTAAAAGATCATAATTCGGTTATAAAAACAATGCAAGGGTGTTCTGTATATCCTACCCAGTTTCTCCCAGTGAGGATAGCTAGGAAATCTGCCATAAAATTTAATTCAGTATGATGACACTGATGTAGTCAGGATATAGACATTTTCATCATTCCAAGAATTCCTTAAGTTGCTTCTTTTATTACCACATCTACTCCCCTTGACACCACTTTAACTCAGCACTAAGAAGCAGGAATATGCTCCCCATATGTGAAATCTGCTGTATAAATGTGGTCTGGGTTGTATAACTTGCCGGGAATGCTCCTCTTCTCTCAGCATACTTATCTAGACATTTGTCAAGACTATGGGTTTGTTTACTCAGGGTTTTTTTTGTTGTTGTTAAGTAGCATTCATGGTATTAATATATCTCTGCTTGCTTAACCACTCACCCTGTGAAGAACATCTAAGATGATTCCTGTTTTAGATTATTATGAATATTTCTACCCATAGCTATATCTGTGTAGTCTTTTTAAGTTAAAATGAAATTCCCATTCTGTTGGATCAATGCTTACTAATACAAGTTGATAAATGCGTAGTTCTAAATTTTGTTTTTATTTTATGGTTTTTTTTTTCTTTTTGGTTTTTCTTGAGACAAGGTTTCTCTGTGATACAGTTCTGGCTGTCCTGGAACTCGCTCTGTACACCAGGCTGGCCTTGAACTCACAGAGATCCGCCTGGCTCCAGCTCCCGAGTGCTGGGATTAAAGGCATGTGCTAAATTATGCTTTGTCATCTTGTTATACATTTAATTTCCATTTCCTGATAGTTAACTATACAGACACCCTTTATTCATGTGCTTGCCTTCTATATTTTTTTGAACCATGTCTTTCTGTTTTCAACATTGATCTGTCTTTTGTTGTTTCACTGTTGATTTTATGGTTTTTAATATAGAGTAGATACTGGCCCTTTGTTATATATGTGTCTTACAGATATTTTATCCAACTCTGTATCTTTTATTTCATTTCTTATAATATCTTTTTAAAAAAAAGAAGATACCTTCAAATCGATTAAGTTCAGTTTGTTAATTTTTCTGTTGATGATTATGCTGTTTGTATAAATTCTTAAGGAGTATTTACCTAAACACATAGCACAGGTATGCTGTAAATAGGGTCCAATTGTTCAATACTAAATGCTACATCTTGCATGAAATTTTGTCTATGATGTGAGATTAAAATTTGGTCCACTTTTGCCATCACGAGTCTTCCATCATTCCTCGGTGGAATGGCATTTGCATCTTTTCTTTCCTGGATATGTGGGTGTTTACCCATTTTTGGCTGTGAGATTCCTAGCCACTATTCACAGGGCTTTCACACCATTGATATTGCACAATTTTAACTACTGAAACTGCTCTAATTCCCCACCCAAATCAATGAAACCAATTCTTTGACTTTATACTTACATTTTAAAATCATATTTGCTAACTACTCTCTTGTAGTTTTCAAATAAATGTTATAGTGGTACTGTTCAGTAACTTATATGAAAATTCTAATTATTTTAGTTAGGTTTTGCATCATTGATACATTGAGTCTTGGAACAATGAACATCTTTGATTCTCTATTTGGATATTTTTTAAAATTTCCTCCATAAATATTGCATAGATACTAACATTGAGGAATTGTGCGTGTTCCGTCTCTTCAATCTTCAGCTTCTACCAGTAAAATCTACACTAGCTATAACTTGGTTAAGTGGTCTTCATCAAAGAAATTTCCTCTTTTTCCTGTACTTTTTTGAGAGTTTTAATCATGTCTTGGTAGTCAGTTTTGACACTTTTTTCTGTCTTAATTAATAAGATAGTGTTCATATTTCTATTTTAACTTCTTTGTGGGACAGATTATATTAACTGAATTTTGTTTACTAAATCAACCTTGCTCACTTGGGAAAAACTGGTTGTGATCATCGTTATTCTATATACTGTTGTGCTCTACTGGTTTATAGTTTATTAAAGAACTTTGTTTAAATGTTAATAAATAGTATTAATTTGTAATTCTTTCACATTTTTTCTCTATTTAAATCTTGAGGAAAGATAATAATGCTATTTATAACTTTTGCATATTTGTCTATTTTTTAAATTCCTATATTTGTTTTATGTATTTTGGACCTGTTTGACTCATAGCTAGAACTGCTCCATATGTGGACTATCATCATTAAAGTTATCTTTCCTTCCCTTTAACTCTTTGTGTTGTAAACTCTACGTGATCCTGATACTACTGTGATAATGCTGGTTTTCCTTGAATGATGTGTATATAATAATATAATACATCCTTTACCATTATTTTCAATCAATCTGACATTACTACTGCATTTATGACAAATATTTTTTCTAATAATTTTTAAACTTTTGAGAATTTCATACATTTCTACAAGGTGTTTTGATCATATCCATCTACCAGTACCTTTCCTCAATGACCCCTGTGTTCCTCATCCTGTCTTCCTCTCAATT
Organism: Peromyscus eremicus; assembly: GCF_949786415.1. Classification (NCBI taxonomy): domain Eukaryota; kingdom Metazoa; phylum Chordata; class Mammalia; order Rodentia; family Cricetidae; genus Peromyscus; species Peromyscus eremicus. Next base: position 31,450,119 of record NC_081432.1, read on the forward strand.
TTATATCCCTTTCTTGTTATTAATAATCCTGAGACCAATTGGTGCTCCTTGTATGTGCTTGGCTGTGCGATCATCTACTGAGGAGTGGGCAATCTACTAGCAGCTGAAAAATTACTTCAAGAAATAATTATTTCAAATTTGTCAATCTACATGAGCACATAGATTTAAGAAACTGTAACTGCCACAAAGGAAACCGATACCAAAATACATCAAAATTAAACTGGAAACTAGAGAAAAAAATCTTAAAAGTAATACCTTCTGTATAGGAGTTATTTTTATGTTTTTCTGTAGTTTTTTCATCAAAAATATACTGGTTAAAAGGAAATAATACACTATCTCTAAAACACTGAAGGCAAAGATCTCCCAATTCAAATGCTATCTTCTGCATAAACACTTTTTAGGAACTGTAGAAAAATAAAGGCACTCTTGGATTGGGGTAAAGTAAAAGAAGAAATTTTCAGAAGTCTTATCTCTAAGATAGTACTAAGTTGCTCTACAAACATCAAAGTTAACATAATAGACTTTGAAAATCTATGAAGAAGAAAGAATATAGTAAATAAAACTATATGGAAATACATCTTTTTTTTCTTTTGATTTTTCAAGACAGAATTTTTCTGTGTAGCTTTTGGAGCCTGTCCTGGAACTCACTTTGTAGACCAGGTTGGCCTCAAACTCACAGAGATTCAACTGCTTCTACCTCCCCAGTGCTGGGATTAAAGGCGTGAGCCACCACTGCCCGGTGAAACACATTATTTTTGTTGTCACATTTTCTAAATTGTATTAATAATTAAATTAAAAATGAGAACATGTCCTGAGATATATATGGAGAGAGAGAGAGAGAGAGAGAGAGAGAGAGAGAGAGAGAGAAAGAGAGAACATGCTTAATAGAACTTGGATATAAAAAAACAGAAAATGAAGAAACATAAAGGGAGGAGATAATTTTCTATTTTACAAGAGCTTTTAACATAATAACATGAGTGACTTCGTAAACATAGCTATAGACATTATTTTTAAAAGGTAGGCAAAGTGATATACTCAAAATCACAATAAATAAATAACACTAGAATTTTAAAATGTAGTCAAGCTGTCCAAAGATAAAGAAAAAAACAGTAAAGTTAGTTTCAGAAACAGAAAACAGAAAATTAAAAATGTTCTGCAAGAGCTATGGCTCAGTGTTTATTCAGCTGGCTGTTTATGGAAGTAGTCAGAGTTCAGTTCTCAGCATCCACACTGAGTAGCTCACAACAGCCTGTAACTCCAGCTCCAGGGTAGGCAATTCCCTCATCTGAACTCCATAGATGAATACACACACACACATACACATACCAATATACAGATACACAAAATAAATAGGATTTAATGTTTATAAGAAATTTGAAATATGTATTTAAAATAAATAAACAAAAAATAAAATAACTTGAGCTCTAAAATGTAAGTACCTATTATCTAAATATGGTTCAAACACTCCATTTAAAATGCAGAGACTTAGAGACTGAGTGGGAGACAAAGATCCACCCTAGCCTCAGAGAAGACAACAGGGGCCCACCCATCACCTTGTGGTACTGAGTGGTTAGGGCTCTATTATGATGAGCAAATATAAGGTGGGGTATGGAAGAAAGAGAAAAAGACAGAATGGTACATGTACTGTGGAGAGAGGCAGATACGAAGAGGTAAAGGCAGTGAGGAATGGGTTGAGGTGAGTGGCCTGCGTGCCACCCAGGTCCATGCTGATGTCTGGGCTTGGGCTGCTGCCAAGGGTCATATCTGCGCCCATGATCATTCCTCAGCTGTGGTATGTGTTGATGTGCTTGGCTGAGACAATAGGGCTGCAAAGAGTTGGCCCCACCCCTCAATGACTGAAATACTAGGGAGAACTTGACATGCCCCTCATCGACTGCAGCATGAATACTAATTCAACTCCTTGCTGCTTACAGCGTAGGGTGAACTAGCCTGGACAGTGCTAGAGAGCTCATCCTTGTGTTGATGAGGAGGGAGAGCCAGTAGGCTGACCAACTCAGCAACCACCCAGGTCCAGAACCAGAGCTATCATTTGGGCCATCCCAACAACCACCTCATCTATGATCTGCTGAAGCATATGGCAGGGCTTGTTCTGCATCCCCAAAGTTTCAGGATATCCATGACGCAAGACAACAACAAGATATCCCAGAGTAGTCCCAGTGAAAGCCCCGTGTCCATAGTGTAGCAGAAACCAGAGGCCTCGAAACAGACCAATGACTCACTTGCAAATAAAGATGTGTGGACCAAAGGGTATATAAATGTGTGACTCACTGTGCATACTACAGCTTCCATGAGGATAGTGTTCTTTTCTTTTCAATCTTTTCTTTGTTTTATCTCAAGGGAGGGTAGGTGTGTCAAGAGCAGAGGACAGATGCAAAGGGATGGTCAGGTAAGTGAGATCATGACGCATGATGTGAAATACACAAAGAATCAGTAAAAAAAAGTTTTAAAAAATGCAGAGACTCAAAAAGCAGATTAATATGGTACAACTGAGTACTGTTGATAATTTCTGTTCTTTCATCTTGGGGGGAGACTGAAGAGCTTCTTTAAGTATTATCACAGTGAGAGTTTAATGTGGAGATTTGGCTAGGCTCTGTTCTAAGTTTTCTAAATTGTACAAAACAAGAAGCTTCAGGCTGTGTCTTATTCTTGTGACGTCATTTTTTAAAGTAGGAATTTGCCTCACTTTGAGTGAAATCTGAGGCCAAATGACTGGAACCATAAAACAAGACTGATACATAACTTACTTTTGCAAATAAAATATTAATGTATGAACTGACCAAATGTAATCAAGAAATCATGGGTGCACAGGTACATCAAAACCACCATAACTTTCACTGGGGCTTTCACTTAAGCCCTTTATAAACCCTTTTATGAACTATATACTAATCTATCAAGTGAAATGTATGATCAGAGTATTAATCTAAATAATAAAGACAAAAACAAACAAGCAAACAAAAATCTCTCTCTGCTGTTGGTGGTGAATAATAAAATCAAGAACAGTAAGCTGGGTGGCACGTGCCTTTAATCTCAGCATTCAGGAGGCAGAGGCAGGTGGATCTCTGAGCTCGAGGCCATCCTGGTCTACAGAGGACCAGGATGAATTCCAGAACAGCCAGGGCTACACAGAGAAGCCCTAACTCAAAAAACCAAAGGTAAAAAAGAGTAGTTGGTGAATTAAAATCAAAGAAATTGTTAGTGCTTATAAATTTATTGTTATTTGATCCAACCATAGGTAATGGGATCCAGAAAGCAGATGTGTCTTTATCCAAGATTTTGAGTATATTGATTTTCAGTATTATTAAATAATACTGAAATTATGCAATTTATATTCAAGGTATGCCTGGTAATGTTTCATCAAAATCATCTCTGTGTTGCTTTCTATGTCAAAACAGCAATCCACTTCAGTGTTGTATATGATTTTATTTTTATTTATTTTCAAGTTTTTGATTGACTCAAAATACTCGTGCATGTTTCATTTATTTGGTTCAATTATTTGGGTAAACCATACATGGGTGGGTAGTGGTCAAATCAGAGGAATTACCAGCTTTGTCTCTTTAAAATTTTCCTTTGTTAATTTTGTGGTGCTACACATTGAACTTCAAGTGTGACAAAGCACTTCACCACTGAACCATGTCTCAGGTTTTTTTTTTTATTATTATTTTGCTTCATTATTATTTGAATCAGAGTCTCATGATAGTGTTCAGGCTGGCCTAGATCTGGGATTGTCCTGCCTTAGTCTCCCAATAGTTGGGAATAGGTATATGCACTGCATCCTGCTTATATCATTTATGGTGGCTATACTCAAATATACTTTCAATGACTAGAACTTTGAGATGAATAGGTTTTTTTTATATCCTATATTCCTACATCCCCACTAAATGATGACAAATATCCATAACTCACCAAATGATCAAAAACCACCCACCCCACCTCTTGAGAATGTGAGTGGGCATTGTGTTCTCTAGACTGCTTCCTGTTGTCTGGAGGCAACAGCATCCCCAGGGGACCATAAGAAAAATTGAGATAATAGTCAAGTCCTAAGAAAACTAGCTGTAACATTTGTTGTCTGGTCTCTGTGTAATGGGAAAATACAAAGCTTATATGTTTAGGATAATTAAGAAATGCAGGTTAATAGTCATCTATAACAGTAAAACTTGTAGTTATGTTAGGTATGTTTTCAAGGTTAAACAGATATATTTTAGATAGGTAAGTGATCTTCAAACACTTCAGAGACCTACAGAATATGGCATTTAAGATGTTTTAATAACCCAAGGCTTTTCATGACAGTGAGACATGTCTGCTCCTGGCAGCATCACTCTACTTCAAAATAGGATGATGGACATAAAAGACTCTCCATATGGAGTTTGCTTTCATTTGTAGCAAAGCTAGCCATTTGTGCAAAGAACTGCCCTTCCCTTTACTGCTGACAGTATGCTGTCCAAATTGGACAAGCAGGACACAAAGGAAAAAGACTGCCAAACGTTGCCAAGACAAGGTGCAATAATCCTTCAAAATTTCTGTGTCACAGAAAGGTCTGTCAGATATTCTAGGCCTTTTAGGCCAAAGATGAATGTCCCAATGGTACAGAGGACTTAGGTGACTTCTGCTTCAGTCATTTCTATAGTTTTGTAAGTTGCTTGCTCTGCAATTCCTGTAAACTCATGTAATATTATATCTTTCTCAGGTATCTGATGGAGGGAGTTGAAGATGAGATAGTTATAGTTTTCCTTGTAATCAAATTCAGAAAATAAACTTATATAAGAGATTTAAAGCTTATGAGGTTTAGAAACAAACAAATGACTAAATTGCTTATCTAAGAAAATGTTTTGAGCTCTAAAAAGATAATTTTGTTTTGGTAATACAAGTTAGGATAGATAGTAAACTAGGTACACAACTTTGGACTCACCAAGATAGGATAGATAATGGAATATTTTCTCTGAATTTGCCAAATGTAAATGGACTGGATATTGTAAATATTATTCTTACTTCATCATTTTTTTTTTAGGCAAAAAGGGGAAAATGTTGTGGAACATCTGTTTATCTATGTAAAAATGTGTTGCATTTGTTTATATTGCGTATTTGTTTAACTATGCAAAGATATGTTACACTTGTTTAATTATGTAAATATGTGTTGCTATTTTACTTTGCCTGCCTAAGGCATCTGACTGGTCTAATAAAAAATGAACAGCCAATAGCTAGGGAAGAAGTATAGGTGTAATTTCTGGGCAGGGAGAGTAGGTAGGAGGGGGAATTTAGGCTTAGGGAAGAGACAAAAAGAGACACCAGGGAGACGCCAGGTGTCAGCCAACCAGACATGGAGGAAGCATGGAAACAGGACATACAGAATGAAAGAAAGGTAAAAAGCCCCAAGGCAAAATGTAGATGAATAGAAACAGGTTAAATTAAGTTAAAAGAGCTAGTGGAACAAGCTGAAGCTAAGGGCTGAGCTTTCATAATTAATAAAATGTCTCCATGCTGTTATTTGGGAGCTGGCTGGCAGGACATAGAAAGAGCTTGGCTACAGAGTGGTCTTATGCTTCTACTCTGTTAACCCCTTTATACTGAAGTCCACCTTTATGATGTTAACATTTTTAAATTCAACTTAAAACTAGGTCTGTTTTTCTGAGTGAAATAAAGCCTGTTTTTCTGTGGCCACTGTTTTTACTTAGCATAATGTACTCCAGGACCATACATGAAGCCCCACTGACAAAAATCTTCTACTATTTTAATTTTTCATAGTTTTAATACCATATTGCAATTATCTATGTATGAATTCCATTGTTAATGAGGATTTGTTTGTAGTGGATGTTTTTATAGGTTAATGCTGTTACATAATGATTTTGTTTTTTGGAATTGTGATATTTTTATGCATATTTAGTATTGGATTACCTCTGTCATAGGACAATATGATAACTTTACGCTAGATAATAACATAATGGAACCAATTTACAGTCTTATTGGCACTATTTAGAAGCTCTAGTTGCTCATTTGCCAGTACCTGGCTTTGAAAATCCTTCTCATTTTAAGCATTCTATTGTCTCGTTGCAATGCACTAGCCATTCCTTTTCAGATTAAACTAAATGATACCTTTCAATATGCCCTACGGAAAACAAAAAAGAACAGCAGAGCACACCTTCAATGGGCGTGCTTATTGAGTGGAGTCATATACAAATAATCCCAATAAACTAATGGGACTTTAGGGTAACTGTATTGGTGGTCATCGTGGCCATCATTAAAAGATCTTGGAGTAGGTGCTGTCATTTGAAATATTGATGATAGAGGATAACATATCTCTTTTTAACAATATTTTGTATTAGTCTTTCAAAAAGCAGGAGGCGGGATGTGAAGACTCCCTCTCCCCTCTGGTGGTATCATGGCTTCCTATGGCTGTGTTGCTGTCTCTGTGTACTCTCACTTCAGGACCCCATTAAGACTGCCTGTGGTGGAAATGCTCTCTCTCTTAATGTTCTCCCACTTCAGGGCCCCTTCATGGCTCCCTATGGCCATGAATTCTCCCCAACATTCTTCTGACAGGGATAATCTTGTTGGGAAGTAAGACTTCAGACAGGCAGTAAAAGGGAACTTGCACCTACACACAGAGCTTTTCATGTAGGCATTCTAGAGAGTCACCAAAAAACATTCATCAGAGAGTGCTTAGGACCAAAGAGAAAAAAAAAAAAGGTATGAACACCAGCCACATTTGACAACACTTCTCATACTTGTTGTCAGAGTCACAGTCAGTTCAGAGTCACACAGGGCCACTAATCACCTGGTTCTCTAATGTGGGGCTTTGCTTTTACATCTGTTACCTTCTAATGGTTTTTCTTTGCTGCTGTTTCTACTTTTATTGCAATAACAATTCTTTCCTACTTGTTCTCATGTAGTATACAAAAAGGGGAAAAATCATAGGCACTCATGAGCCAGCTGGTGGTAACTCTCAGTATCTCAGTAAAGGAAAAACAGGCTGGTGTACCAGCTGACATCACACAGTCATCTTTCTTCTCTGTGCACAAAAACTTATGGGTCACCTGGGATGATTTGTTTATTTTCAAATAAATGGAATTTTTTTTTTTTTAGTAATTTAGAGTGTTCAGTGCCAAGAGCATAACACAGAACCAATAAGGTACAAAAGTGATGACATTTTGGAAGATTTCCCTTTTCTTCTGATAGTACAGTGCATTCTGTGTAAGAGGCATTTTTCTTATGGAGTTTCTTTCCTCAAACTTCTCTCCATTTCTGGGTTTTCTTCCCTCTCCTTTCATCTTTGCAACCTGAGCTTCTATCTTTTGACACAATATTGTATGTTACTTGTTTCTGTGTTTCTGTGCTGTCCATGCACATCTGCACTACCATGATGCTTTTGGTGCCACACTGCATAATGCATGAAGCTATCACTATTAAACCTGTTGGAGATTACATACTGTAGAATAATAAAATACTACTTTCACTCATAAATCACTCTATAGTACATAAGAATTTATTCAGACAGAGAATGAAATAATATCATTAAGACATCTTGATGAAGGGGGTTTGCATTTTAGGATCAGGTAGAAATCTGATGCGAGGGAAACTCCCACAAATTTACAAGGATGACCCCGGGTAAGATTCCTAGCAATAGTGGATAGATAGTCTGACCTGGCATCTCCTGTAATCAGATTGGTTACTATCTCAATTGTCACCAGAGAGCTTTCAGAGATCCACAGGCAAGCACTGAGCTTGGGGAATCCTGCTGAATAGAGGGAGAAGGGATTATATGAGCCAGGGAGGTCAAAGTCATCACAAGGGAACCCACAGAAACAACTAACCCGGGCACATAGGAGCTAAATCACCAGCTAGGGAGCCTGCATGGGACTAACCTAGGCCCTCTACATAAGTGTGACAGTTGTGTAGCTTGGTCAACATGTCAGACTCCTAGTAGTGGGAACAGGTCTTGTCCCTAATGCATTGGCTGGTTTCCAGGAACCTATTCCTCATACTGAGTTGCCTTGCCCAGCCTTAAGGAGAGGAACTCAGTGCTACCTCAACTTGATATACCATGCTTTGTTGACATCCATGGGAGGCCTGCCCCCTTCTGAACTGAAACAGAGGAGAAGTGGAAGTGTGGGGAGGGGCGGGAATTGGAGGAAGGAATGGGAGAAGAAGAGGGAGGGAAAACTGAAGTTGGAATGTAAAACAAATGAATAAATTTAATTAATAAAAAAGTAAAAAAAGAGAAGAGTCTCATCAGAGAAATATGGACAATAATAAATTACTACTTCTCTTAGAACTCATAGGATATAGCTTGGTCATCATGCTTGCACAGGATCCCCAGGGCTTTGAGTTCAATGTTTTCATGATATTTACTATTGCCTATTCGAATCTCCTGAAACAACCTGAAAGAGGTTTTGACACGCTTAACTATCAGGGAAATGCAATTCAAAAATGCTTGGGAATATCCTCTCACTATAGTCAAAATGGTTAGGGTAAACAAATTAATCAATCAAACCAATAAATAACAAACAAAACAAAATAACAAATACCTGGAGAGATAGGATGAAGAAGAAATGCTTATTATTGCTGGTGGAAAGTGAGTTTTGCAGCCAAGGTGGAAATCGTGGAAATTTCTCAAAAACCAACCAACCAAACAAAAAAAAAAAACCATAAAATTACCACACAACCCAACTTTATCACTCTTGTGCACCCAAAGAACTCTACTTCAGCAAACCACAGAGATACCTGCACATACATGTTTACTACCACTCACTATCCCAGTAGCCAGGAAATGGGGACAGCTTCAGTGTCAGTCACCAGATAGATGACTGGATAAAAAAAGTGTGACACACAATCAAAACAGAATTTTATGCAGTCAGAAAGAAAACTGAAATAATGCTTGCAGGAAAACTATTAGAAATAGAAATTATTTTGTTTAGTGAAACAAGGCAATATCAGAAAGAAAATGGCCACATGTTTTCCCTTATACACAGAGCCCAGGTCCTAGGTTTAAAATTATATACATTTCCATTATAAGTATAGATTATATATAATTTTAATAACGATGTGTATACACACATATTTACATTTATGTATAAGTGAGTCACAAAACTAGAACTGGGACTATAACATGGGAGAAAGATATTAAGAGGAGACAAAATGAGGAGGAAGATGGAACACACATCATATAACAACAGAAGGAAGGGAGACAAGTTGGCTCAGAGGGGAAAGGTGCTTACTGCCCAGCCTGATGACCTGAATTCAATCCCTAGGACCCACAGGGCAGAAGAAGAAAACAGACCTCTGCAAGTTGTCCTTGGATGTGTAGAGCACCCCAGCACCCCTCCAATCAATAAATGTAAATTTTAAGAATAAGAAATAACAGAAGGAGCAACTATCTCTGGGAAGTTAAAAAAAAAAAAGCCAGAGTGGAATCAGAGGAATGAAGGGAGAAGTAGGGGAGGAGAACAAATTAAAATGAAATATGATGATGCAAACATGTGAAGGTGCCACAATGAAACTCATTATTTCCCATGCCAATGAAATAACAATAATAGTTTTAAAAGATTTTCAGAGAATTTTAAATATGTTTAATATTATTGAGATAAAGTGGTAAACAGTATGTGCTTTTATTAAACACCTTTCAGGGACTCTAGACAACTGATAATTATGCTGCTAAAGAGAAAATGATAAACATGTTATCAATATATGTCATCCTTCTTGGCCACCTATCAGTCCCATGTCACCTGCTAAGAAAGCACCCTTCTGAACAGTCTTGAGTGTGCCCTTTATTAAACCCATTTCCCACACACCTTTCCAGTGGAAGATGAATGGAATATAAGAGGGATTTCAGTTATAGACTCTCAGTGTAGAGAAGTTAATGCCATTTTGATTAAGCCCTCATTTTATTTCACTCTAATATCACATTTTATTACATATCTATGCTTGAAACAATTTGAAAATCATAATTTTTATTGTACATCCTTGTGAAGTGCCGTAAGATTTCAGTCCATATTAAACACTGACCAAATGGGGTTTCTAACTGAGGTTTTTACCTCCTGACCATTTCTTTTATTTGGGTACTACCAACTCTTCTCTCCCAATTATTCACAAAATACAAAGGAGTTTATTGTGAACCACAGTTACCTAGTGTGCTAGAGAATCAACAACTGATTCCTTGTGAGTGTGTTGGTTGCCATTCCCTAACTTCATAGGTTTTCCTCCTTCCTAAGAATCACGACTATGCATTCAAGTTGACTGGTTCCCATGTTAGTTTGTGAGGCAAGGCATGATGTCATACAACTTAATCTGTCTCACTTATGTCAACCCACCCCATCAAATTTGCTGCAAATGACAGAATATCATTTTTGCAGTATATTATTCTATTATGTGTATATGTCATTACTATATTAATCTTTTTGTGGCCATCTTGGTTGAATCTGTATCTCAGCTACTCTACAATTGAATGATGAACACCAACTTACAGCATCTCTGATTTGCTGAATTATTTTCTTGCCTGTGTTCCCAGAAGTTAGCTGTTATCACATGGTAGATTTAATATTTATTTCTTTTTGAAAAGTCTCCTCACTCTTCTTCATCATGGACATACTTCTTTAAATTCCCCCAATAGTTCATCAGAGTTTCCTTCCTCCATGTTCTTATGGATGCTTGTTTTGTTCTTGATGCTTGTGGTAATAAACACCTGAACTGGGGTAAAAATGTACCACACTGTGATATTCGCCTCCATTTTTCTGAGGGATAGTGATGTTAAGTATATTTTCATAAACACTTTGATTTTATTTTTATGTGATTTCTATTCCCATCATTTGTCTAGTTCCTTAGCGGATCACTTGTTCTCCTTTTTGTTAGCATTTAAAATTCTTTGCTTATGATGAATAGTTGAAATATGATGAAACATGATGAAATACCCTGACAGAAGCAACTCTTGGAAGAAAGGGCTTACATCATCTCAGGGTCCAAGGGCATGGTCCATCATAACAGGGCAGTGAAGGCAGCAGTATCTTAAAGCAGCTGATTACATTGCAGCCACAGTCAGGAAGCAGAGAGTAATAAATGCTGTACTTAGCTCACTTTCTCCCTTTATTACATAGTGTAGGGAAAGGTACACTCCACTTTTTTGGGGTCTTCCCACATCAATGAACATAATCCCACAAAGGCATGCTCAAGGCTACATCATAATCCCTCATGAGTGTGTGTGTGTGTGTGTGTGTGTGTGTGTGTGTGTGTGTGTAGCCTTGTCTAGTAGGTGATTCCAGATCCTGTAGAGTTGGTAATTACACTATCACACTGTTGGATGTTCACAAACACAGACACCTGGGCCACATCTCCAGAGTTCTTAAACATGAAGTCATGGTTCACATTAATCTTTTGACACACTTGAGCAACTACAAACATAAATTTCTAAACCTGAGTGCAAGTTTCATGGCGGTTGACTCTGTCATTGTATTAGCATTCAAAATGAATTGATATGTGTCTCTAATAACTATTTTCTGATAGGGTATTTTTTTCTTGTTAATTACATCCTATGGGTCTTAGAAATGTTTGTTTTAGTGGTGGTTGGGAAGAACAACAGTTCTAGCTTTCCTGGTCAGCACAGAGCACCACCACAATGATTTCACCAGGCTTGAATCCCATATTTCAGGAACCTCTGAGGGATACCACTTCCTCTCCATTAAGTCTCAAACATTCACACATTTCCAAAATGAAGACCCAATGCAAAAACTTTTCTATGGAGAAACTCAAACTAAATCCTGGGAACAACAATGCTAATTATCTTTAATAGTGAAGGATGTAGCACACTAAACAAATGTCATAAATTCATTTTTGGTCAAATAGTATTTTTGTTTATGCTTAGGATTTATAATGTAAAGTATTAAAAACAGCCATCAAGATATAATACTACAAGGAATTACAAAGGAAATATTATTAGTAGTAGTATATAAATATTATTGGTATTAGCAAAATACCAATGTCATAAGCCTGTTATTTTTGTGAGATCCTAAAGACAGAAATAACTTTTTTCTTCTTTCTTTTCTTTTTTTTAAATTTTTCTTTTTTTTCTTTTGCAATACAATTCAGTTCTACATATCAGCCACGGATTCCCTTGTTCTCCCCTTTCCCGCCCCCTCACCTTCCCCCCAGCCTACCCCCCATTCCCACCTCCTCCAGGTCAAAGCCTCCCCCGCGGACTGAGATAAACCTGGTAGACTCAGTCCAGGCAGGTCCAGTCCCCTCCTCCCAGGCCAAGCCAAGCGACCCTGCATAGGCCCCAGGTTTCAAACAGCCAACTCATGCAATGAGCACAGGACCCAGTCCCACTGCCTGGATGCCTCCCAAACAGATCAAGCCAATCAACTGTCTCACCCATTCAGAGGGCCTGATCCAGTTGGGGACCCTTCAGCCATTGGTTCATAGTTCATGTGTTTCCATTCGTTTGGCAATTTGTCCCTGTGCATCCTGAGTGAGGTAACTCAGACTCAGAAAGACAAACATGGTATGTACTCACTCATAGGAGGATACTAGATGTGAAACAAGGATGACTGGACTGCCACTCACATCACCAGAGAGGCTACCTGAAAAACAGGACCCCAAGAAAGACATGGGGATCGCCCAATGACGGAGAAATGGAAGAGATCTACATGAACAGCCTGGACATGAGTGGGGGTAATGAAGGGCTAGGGTCGAGGGAAAGAGAGCTTGGGGGAGCGGGAGATCCCAGCTGGATCAACAACAGAGAGGGAGAACAAGGAATAGGAGACCATGGTAAATGAAGACCACACGAGAATAGGAAGAAGCGAAGTGCTAGAGAGGCCCACAGAAATCCACAAAGATAACCCCACAACAGACTTCTGGCAATGGTCGAGAGACAGCCCAAACTGACCTACTCTGGTGATGGGATGGCCAAACATTCTAATTGTTGTGCTAGAAACCCCATCCAACGACTGAGGGATCTGGATGCAGAGATCCATGGCTAGGCCCCGGATGGAGCTCTGGGAGTCCAATTAGCGAGAAAGAGGAGGGTTTATATGAGCGAGAAATAACTTTTAATAGCATCTTATTTTCTTTTTTATATTTCTGTGTAGTGTGTGCATGCTGTGTGTATAGGTGTGTGTGGGGGGGCAGGAGTTGAAACTGAGTGCCATCACCATATCTCTCCACCCTAATTTTTAGAGTTCAGTGATATGTTTAGGCTGCTGGCCATGAAGCACCAAGCTCTGCCTGTCTCTTTCTCCAGTGCCGTGGTTGGAGATGCATGACACCATGCCTGCTGTTTTACATGGGCACTCATGGAAGACCTCAGACATCCATGCTTGCTCAGCAAGCATTTTACCAAACAAGCTCCTCAGACTAATAACACGTGTTTCATATTCATTTTACTTTATAGCTGTGGCCCTTTTCCAATCCAATTATACTATGGTTAACCTAACAGTTAGTTGAGTTTGATAAGGAATAAGTATGTACAATGCTACTTGATTGTTTTCTTAGTTTCTGGGAATTTTAAGATGGTAAATAATGTTGAGATCACACCATCACCAACATTGGCAGAATCTGTACATTGTCAGGTTCTGTGAGAGAGAAACTAAGTCTATCCACTTTAGGTGAGCAAAAGTAGATCTGTCTCCCCATGTACTCTCTGCAGGATCTAGGCTACTTCCTTTTTTTGCTCATGTCTTTCCTAAGTCTGGAAGGTAGTTGGTTTGGTTGGAGATTTTTCCTGTTGTTTGTTTGGTTGGTTGTTTCTATTGTTGTTGTTTTAATTTCGGACCTTCAAGATTAGAGAAATAATTGTATCATGCCCACATGAGGGTGACAATTTTGGAGAGCGAGGGCCAATATTGAATGGTGCTTTATTGGTGAAATTATTAAGGCCAATCCACGTAGTTAAAAGGGAGGTTTATTTTGAGGAGTAACTTACAAGTGAAGTGATAGTTTACAGGGTCTGGGAAAGGTGTAGCGCAGTCCGACGGTGTTCTCTGGAGAACTCTGCTTGGTCTACCTCCAGCGTCCAGGGTCCAGGAACCAAGAGAGCCGGCGAATCCAGATCTCCGGTCTTCAGGGTCCTCTCTTGGCTCCGCCATGTAGGCATGACAGTTACCGAAGCCTCAGTGGGGGTTGGAACTTCCAGATCAAAGCTGGAATGGCTACCTACTATAGTGCTTAGATCACTGAGACCTGGGAATCTATTAAATTAAATGTCTAAGAAATCAATAATCAATATTAAGAAAACAATGAGACACTTTTATTTTACTAGAGCACAAATAAAGTACTAACCAAAATGCCCTCCAGAAAAATCAAGTATGACAAGTTTTAGCTGTGATTATATTTATTTCCATGTTCCCCTTTGCATCTTTATTATGTTGTACCATTCAAGTTTCTAAAATGTTCAAGCAAAACTAAGCTTTGGTGTATGAAGAGAAGACCACCTGTTAAATGAAGTCTTCTAGACATTTTTAATGTGTAAATCAAATAAAGCTCACTAGTGCAGTGTTCTCTCTAAATATCTGCACCTGGGGAGGTGGGGCACCACAGGAAATGCAAGGGAACTTCACTAGAGGCAGAGGCAGATGCATGGAAAAAAGGAGGTGATGACTGTCATGATGATTAAATAATCCTCAGCACATTTGCCACAGAACCTACAGAGCAATCACTACTACCTCTCCGAGTCTTACCCCAATATCAACCGAGCATGAGCTCTCAGACAAATGGGTGTGTTTTTCTTTCTTGACCATGGTATAAAGATGTTCCTCTATGTACAATAGGGTTGCATGCTGGTGAGTCTCCCTTGGAATGGAGACTCTTAAGGCCAGAAATGCATTCTGCATCTCCTCAGCCAGGGAGCATCACGAAGCTGCATCTTTTACACAGAGTGTCATCTGCTTACCCCAGGAGCTTAAAGACCATTGGGTGCCATTTCCAGACCTTACCCAGAACTAAACAGGAGTGTCACAATGCAAAATGGGAAGCCAGTCCTCTGAGTGTGCATCATCCTTGCATCATCTGTACAGTGGAAAACAGGAGCTGAATTACCAAAGGTAGGTGCTGCCCTGTAGTGAGCTTCCTGGGGGCACATCTGTAGATCTGTACATGTCCCTTTCTTCAATCCCTTGGTATGCCTCTTGTGTTTCAATGTGTTATAATTCAACTGACTTTGTATTGGCTCTGCATTATTTAATAAGGTTTTATCAGCTTAGCTAAGTCAAGAAACAACAGCTCCAACTCCGTGGCCTAAGCAGCGGCTGGTCAGTGTATGCAGCTCCCAGCTGTGCTCCTCTGACTGGCACCAACCCCAACAGAAGTGCAGAATGGCCACAGTGGCAGTCAGTATTGAGGGATGTTGCAGAGATGCTGGCAACATGAAAAGCATGGAGCGCTTTGCTGTGGACCATATATATGGTCTCTAGGGAGGCTCATTCCATAAATGCACCTTGTCAAAAGGAATAGAATGTAGGTGTGATTTTTTTTTGTTACGTATCACTCTGAAAATGCGAAGAAAATAAACTTCTTTATAAATAAACTGTATGTTTCTTCTCCAGAACAGATTTACACGAAGGGACCTCCATTCTTGTGTTTTCATTGTCCAAAAGTTCTCTTTACACACAGATTTTTAGAAATACTAATAAAATCTGAACCAATCCCTTAAATCAAAGCAATCTAAAAGTCTCTGGGTAGAAACTTATGTCAAGACACAAAATCAGAGCTCTTTGTTTTTGAAAGATACTGGCAAGTGTAAAAAGGAAAATGGAGTCATAGGGTTCTGTCATGCAGGGGTCACCCCCAGATAAACACTAGAAACTCGAGACTAGCTTTTGAATTAGCATCTGAAGGATCATGTATGCAGATTTTTTTTATTTTAGGAAATGCATTATTTAGGTATTTTTGTTAATTCATTTATATGCTATAATTACTTTCTTTATAGCTACTTTTGCCAGAATACTTTTGCTTCCCAGCTCCTCAAAATAGTCTTTAAAAACTTCCTGCAGAGCTGATGTGCAGCAAAGATCCCCTTTCCTATGAAAACAGATTCTGTTTGAAGGGTTCTCTTTCTTTCTTTTTCTGTCATTTGTTGCTTATCTTTGATGAGGTCTCTTATACAAGCTGGCCTCAAACTTAGTATGTAGCCATAACTGGGGCTGATTTTGAACTCCTGAACCTCCTGCCTAAACCTCTGAAGTATTCAGAATACAAGTAAGTATTCTTTTCCATTGGGGCTTATGTACTGCAGGAGATCGAACCTACAGTCTTGTACATGCAAGGCAAGCTCTTTACCAACTTAAATACAATATATCCTTAGTTTATTCCTAGTTTTTCTTGACGACTAATAGTGCATAAATAGCACATTTCCTATGGACATTGTAATATTTTAATTTCACGATGCACAAAATCAAAGGCAATCTTGGTTTCATAGTAAGTTGCATGAGTTCGTAATTTTTATTTTTATTTTTATTTTTGAAATAATAGATGCCCAGAAGTACTCAGTACTGAAGGACTCCTCATGGAGGCCCAAATGCATCATAAATTGCTGTTTCCAAATGCTGCCTAAAGACCACCTTCCTGAAATGTCAGTGTGCATCACACAATCCATTTACTTCACACCTACTGGTTTCCTCTCTCCTCTTTCTTAGCCTTTGCTCCTCTATTTTCTGCTCTGGAACTGTGGCTCTGCCTTTTATTTATAATGGTTTCCCACCATTTATTGTATTCCCAGCACTTTGGATTATTATTTGAGAGGCTGTATAAGCCTCTATCAATTTTGACTCTTCTTTGCTGCTAGTGTGGGAACCAGGAGAATTGAGGATGTTCAATTTCCTGCCACTCAAATAGAATAGAAGCCAGGTTCGGAAGTTAACTGATAAGTCAAGATCTGCCTGAGATACGTCACATATAATCATTTCTTTGAAGAATGTTCACTTTTCAGAAAAAAAAAAAAAACCAAAAACTATCACCTGTAATGTGTTTGCCTTGTGGAGGCTCAAGTAGTTGACGTTAAACTTTTACCTACTTAAGTAACATGGGTGTCAGTGAGAGTGGTGGCCCTGCTTGGTGAGAGGTCAATGCCCACTCACAGTAAGCCAGCATCTTTGAGTACATGAATCTGAAATTATAAAGCCAGTGGGCATAATGGCACGCATCTTAAAAAAATAAGGTCCCAGGGCTGGGGAAGCTTAAGAACACGAGCATACCTTTGTCCAGATCATTTCCAGCTGAAATCAGTGATGTCCATGGGGAAAATGTCCGCAAGGTTTCCCTGGTATCCTTTGAGGCACAAAGTCTTTTTTGACCTTTCCATTTAAGTATAAACATGAGTAACTTGACTTTAAAAGCCGTTTCAAATAAGTATATAATCTACATTCCCAACATTATAGTTTCAAAAGCAACAGCTATGTATTTTCTGTTGAGTTATAAAATTGGTACTTAATTCATACAAATTTGACTTCATGTCATGTAATTAGAAGTAAAATTTAAATGTTTATTTTATGTGTAAATCTATATAAAAGTCCTTTTATACATAAGCCACCTTGTTTAGTATATATTTACATACATTATATTTATGAATATGAATGTGCCATATACTAAAAATGAACTTTATTACCTTATTTGAGAAATATTTGGTTTTAATTGTCACAAAATGAAACCATTAGTAATCCCCCATGTGTATTATGTTGAATGACTAGGGTTTATAGTGCAAGTGCATGACTAACTAGCAATATAACCTTGGCCACATCACTCCACCTGCCTACCCTCCATCCTAGTGTTAGGAGGGTGGGATGGGATGACCTATACAAAGGGAATAGTACAACACCTGGTACCCAAACAATCAGTCAAGATTGCCTGACACTGTTACTTCAGCTGTAGTGGTCACTGGGAGAAGCACTTTGTGGCCGAATGAAGAGAAATTTAAGGTAAGAGGGGGAAAGTCATTGTGGAAAAACATGCAAAGGACAGAAGTTTTAGGAGTCTCCAGACGTTATGGAATTTATCATCTCCTCTGTCACCTGCCATGTTGTGCAATTCCAGGCCTAGAAACCTGAGGCAACACTGATCTTGAGAAGGTAGTTGGTTTGAAGTCTTCCCAATCTTTACAAAGTCATTGAAAGTGCCTTATCTATATGATCCCGTGTGAATCCTCAGGGTTTTAGTTGCTGTAAACCAGTTTGTTATTTTAGAACTCTTTCCAAAGCCATAAACTGACTATGAATAAATGGTAAGTGACTGCCAGTGGAACTGGAACTGTTACATACAATCTTAGTTCTCCCTCAGTAAGATCAAGACAGACAGGGGAGTTCAAGGAAGCATGTGGCCATGGAGCATGGCACACTCAGCAGTGAAGAGAGACCCTGTTATGTGTAAGGTTAAGGTGAGGACTGACCCCTGAGGCTGTCCTTTGACCTCCATATATACACTGTTCCATGTTTGCCCCCTGCACAGGAATGTTCACACATGCAACACACAAACACACATACACACACATACATACACACCACAAAGAACTCATTCCCAAATGCTAAAAAATAAAAAATAAAATAAAACAAATGATAACAACAAAATCCTGCTTGACTCTGACTGTAGGATATAGACAAAATGTTCTGTGGTTTGGATGTGGATAGTTTCCCCCAACCCATGCCACAATCACCTACAGTTGGAAACTTTATTTCTAGAGGAGTGACTTTGAAAAGTGATAAAAACCTAAACGATGTGGCGCCTAATGGAAAGTAGCTTGGTTATTGGGGCATTCACTTTAGAAATGACAGGTAAGTCTGTAGGATAATTGGATTGTCATAAAAAGGGGAAGCCTCTTCCTCGAGTACCTCTGGCTCCGTATCTTACCAAGTTTCCTCTTCACCCACAAACACTCCTACCACTATGCCATCTGACATATGGTGAAGCTCCAAAGGGGTCCCCTCCAGAGGCTAGGAAGATGGAGCCACCTAATGTAGGACTTCCAGATAAATATGTTTCTACTCTTTATAAATACCAGCACCAACTACATTGCTCTACTGAAAGAAAATTAGTTAATATGAAATCTTTAAAAAATGAGTTAAATTCAAGTCATTAGAAGAATGAACATAAGTAGATGTGACAACCTAGCACAATATGATTAATGCTAATCACAAAATTTCCTACCATGTTTTAGTTCAGAAAAAATATATATAACATAAAAGACATATAGCCATGATAAAACAATGCAAAAGTACTTCATAAAAATTTAAATTACTTCCTGATTAAAATATAAGATATTTGAAAGGGGAAATGGGTCAAATAAAAGGGGAGTTAATTCTGGAGGAAGGAGAAAGGTAAAGAAGAAGGTATAGGGGACAAAATAACACAAAGAGACTCTGAAGAATCCACACTGACTCATACTGCCTATTTGTATAAAGTTACAAACAATACATGCATGTAGACGAATTTCTAAGTGGTCTTATTAAATAAAAATCATGGTGTCAAATATAGCGGTAAAAGCCTTAGAGATCAGGGAAATAGAAATAGCCACCAGCTAACCTTACCTCACCATGGCGCAGCTTCCAAAGTGAGCTGCTTTCTGTCTACCTGAGCCTTTATTGCCTTGCTGTTCTGCCCTCTCATTGACTCTTAGCCCAGCTACCTCACTTCCTTGTCACTGCCTGTCTGTACAGACCTCCAGGTCTCTATGGTTGGTACTGGGATTAAAGGTGTGTGTCACCATGCTTGGCTCTGTTTCCTAGTATAGCCTTGAACACACAGACAACCTGCGTGCCAAGTAATCAGATTAAGGGCATGTGCTACCGCTGCCTGACTTTTGTGTTTACTTAAAATGGCTTGCTATTTCCTCTGATCTCCAGGCAAACTTTATTTATTAACATACAAATAAAATATCACCACATTTCAGCACAAATATCACCACACATGCAGGTCTACATGTATACATATATATAATTAAAAAGAAGTTATCACTTTGCCTGACAAAGCTCCAACCAAGAGCCATATCTAACAAAACCCCCAATACAAGGCATGAGAACCCCCGCTTTGAGTTGTTAGACAGGGTTGTCCAAGAGATTCCCCAAACAATATAGGATATTAGTGATGTTCTTGGTTGCCCCCCAGAGATTAAAAGTAAGTCCCTTTTGCTGCAGATGCCATGTATTTTGATCACAAGAACTGGAGATTCTGGGCTGAATCTAACCTGAAAGTCTCCTTTCAGAGAACCAGCTTTTATGGTACCAGAAGGTCCCATGCCAGCTTCCAAGAAAGGGAAACAACCAATAGTCTTACTCAATGGTAATGTCTATAAATCACAGTGATGATCAGCATGGCATGATAACCTTAACTAAGGGTGCAGTGGTGGCATGCATAGCTTGGTGGTAACCAACTTCTCTCTAATAGAACTTAAATCCTAATCAATAGGAGGGAAATAGTACCTGATACCAGAAACCTAGCTAACTACTCAGGACTAGTAAGTTCATGGAACCTAGAGAACACTTTACTAAACTTACATAATTCCTAACCACATTTTAAATAGTTATCTCTATATCCACAGGTAAGTATAGCTTTGACAACCCACCAAAGGGAAATTTTCTTTGTAAAAAACAGAATGGGATGGTTCAAATGAAAATGGCCCCTGTGGACTCATAGGGAATGGCATTATTGGATGTGTGGCCTTGTTGGAATAGGTGTGTCATTGTTGGAGGACATGTCCTATTGGGGGTGACCTTTGAGGTTTCAAATGCTCAGTCCAGGTCCAATGTCACTCTCTCTTCCTGCTGCCTAAGGATCCAGATGTAGAACTCTAAACTACTTCTCCAGGACCATGTCTGCCTCACCATGCTTCTTGCCATGGTGATAATGGACTAAACCTCTGAAGTATAAGCCAGCCCCAATTAAATGCCTTCCTTTATAAGAGTTGCTATGGTCATGGCATCTATATAGCAATAAAACCCTAACTAAGACATAGATCATTACATAAAACCAAAACTGTTCAAAGAATAGAGAACAGGTGATCTTTGGATGCCCAGCCCAATTGATAAATCTCCAATACAAGTCCTACACCTAAGGCTCAGGGACCATTATGGAAGAGGGAAAAGAAAGATTATAAAAGTCAGAGAGCCCAGAAATCTGCTGTGAGAATGTGTCTCTTATAAATGGCAGGGAAGCTTCAATCATGATACCTCAACAATGGCTTTCCAAAGAAGACCTGAAGATGTACAGCACCAATATACATGTTAACATGAAAGGAAGCAATCTCACAGCGCCTCAGTAATAGACAAAGAACCACAGGAAAATAAGGAATGCTGAGAGTCTTCCTCAAGGATAAGTCTCCCAATTGATGATCTAGTATCAACTGGTGAGGCCTGAAACAAAAAACATGTAAGTAACACTGGACTGACTGAGCAGATTGTAGTTGCATATTTATGTATATATGTATTACATACATATATGTAACAGTAACAATTAAAGAAAAAGAGGCCATGATTTCATGAGAGAACAAGGGTTATGGGAAGTGGGAGCAAATGAATGAAGTAAAGTAAATGAAAAAATGATGTAATATTTAATTAGGAAAATATATAAATATTTTAAAAATACTTTTACATGTATCAGTGTTAGCTTGCACTTATGTATATACATCTAAAGTCAGATAGCATGGAATAAGGTACAGAAGGTCTTGTTTTGCCATATAGGTTCTTGGAATCAAACCTAGGTCTTCTAACAGAGCAGCATGTGCTTTTAACATCTGAGCCACCTTGTGAACTCTAAAATACTTTTGATCCTCACATATATGTAGGTATATCCTGGATATTTTCTTAAGGAATACTGTGAGCTTACGAAATAATATTTAATTCCATGATAACACTATATAAATTTTCTTAGAATGACTTTTAAGAAATATGTATATATGTGTCAGCATGTGGGTATGTGCATGTGAATACAGTGCCCACAGAGGCCAAAAGAAGGCATTGGATCCCTGGGACTGGAGTAATGGACAGTTGTGAGCCATCATGATGGAACTGGGAATCAGTTCCAGGTCTTCTGTAAGAGCAGACAGTGCTCTTAAATATAGCATCTCTCCAGACTGGATAATGTATTTTTATATTAAAAGTACTTTTATAACTAAGTATCTTTATATTTATATGAATGTTTATATACATAGGCTTTAAGAAATTTACACAAATGTAGATGCATAAACATATCCACAGGAAATATATATATATAAATGCTCATGAATGCAAATACACACATAGATGTCAGTAAGTCCTAGTATGTAGGTATACAAATTGGAAATACATATATGTACATAGATTTTAGGACTTACAAAAGGAATATTCATAATTGCTTTCTGTAGACTGGAGTTTGCTGTTAATGCTAAATTTCCTCTTACTGCTTTTGTTTCTCAAATTTAATATGTGCATGTGTACCAGTGTTTTGGGAACACTAGATAACATTACTTAAATATATAAAATCATGGTCATTGTTTTCCACAAAATTAATATCAATATGCAAAATATTTCCAGAAGCTACTAAGCTTCTCAAATTATTAAAGTTATATACCTGAAATATTTGAAAATAATAGCGATCCACACTTACAAATAACTTAAGTTTCTCTGAATCAATATTATCTTCATTGTTCTTAAGATATATAACTTTATTTTATCAGCAACTCACTGTGTAGCTCAGGCTGGCCCCCTACTCATAATCCTTTACCTCAGCATCCCAAGTTTGGGGTTTGCAAGCAAACTCCACCACTGCCTGTACCAGTCCCACAGCATTTTGAAAACTTATGAAATAGATGTGTATGCAAAGACCTGCAATGTTCAGTATAAGCTGGCCTTCTTTTAGTTCCTCAGTTGAGGTGAGCACTCTGTAGTATCTGGACCTTTGCACAGGACAGTGCAGCTTCGATAAGTATTTCTCCTCACATACTCATTATGGGTAATGGTTCCTCTTCCCTTTGACTTCAGCTTACAAGGTCTTTCCTCCTGACCCTCCAGTTTCTGAGCAACCTCAACGAAGTCAACTCCCTTTGATGTTAGCCATCACTGTTCCTCGTCAATTACTCAGAACAGGTTCTTCAACCTAAAGCTATTAGCATTAGTGTTGTGTTCATTTTTTTTCTCACTAGTCTGCTCTATGAGAGAATTCACACACAGCACCATGTTCTAAAACTTAACTGTATCAGATAAGTTAGGAAGGATCTTGTAGAGAGATGAGTGCATAAGTTAAATGTTGGGTCTGGATGGCCTACAGCAACATGTAGAATCAGTCAAATAAGAATTATTGGAGAAAAGAAAGTTATGAAAGTGGGAACAGCAGTGGTGGTACACACCTTTAATCCCAGCACTCAGGAGGCAGAGGCAGGCGAATCTCTGTGAGTTCGAGGCCAGCCTGGTCTACAAAGTGAGTTCCAGGAAAGGTGCAAAGCTACACAGAGAAACCCTGTCTCAAATCAAATCAAAACAAAACAAAACAAAAAGAAAGTGGGAACAGCCACTTGATTTTCTTGGGTGGCTGATATGTGGTAAATTACTAGTGTCTCCAGGCCTATGCTATCCCCTCTGTCAACTCATGATCACTTTCCTCTGTCGCTTTCAGGATGGCTCTCGTTTTGACTTGCCCTATACATCTGCACTGCAATTCTATTCTTAATTCCATCATGCTCATCTTCATTAGAAATAGACATCATATGCCATAGAGCACCACATGTGCAGAATAAAAGTCTTGCACATGACTATACTGGGCAGTTCCATGTTGAAATGGGGACATGTATCTGTGAAACTTGGAACAGAGCATGTTTAGTATTATCAAAGAGTCTCCTGGAGTGTGTTCCCGCAGTGAGGTGCCCAGTCACAGAGGTAAATTAGCATCATCTCATATCAAGCCGAAAGCCTTTCAGATGGTTCACTGAAGTTATTTTCAAAATTGATCATTATGCCAGATGTGCTTTTGCATAGTGCTCGGAATAATGCAGACTGGCCCTAAGTATTTACTTATTAATGATGAATGTGAATATGCCTGAAAAAAATAATGTGTATTATGAAAGAAAGGGGTGTTAATGTATGTTTTGATCACAATAATGATTCCGATGGCAATCATTGGGTCCTATCAACTAGATGGAAAAGAAACAGTATTGACATCTCACGTCCACACAAGATAATCAATCATCGTATAGAGCACATCCTGGTACAGGAGGGTGCTCTGCTAGTTTATTTTATATTAAAATTGGACATGATTAAAATAATGAGTAGTTTATGAGAAATTCCAATTCTGAAAAAAAAATCCAACATGAAAACAACATTTAGTTCTCAGCAACAGTGTTGGATCTCAGCTAAAACAGTATTCTTACATGTTTGGACAGAAAACAGCACTTCATTTATAAATAATGTTTTTATTTAAATAATGTTGAATTAAAATGAAACCTTTGGCCCTGCTCGTAATTAAACAGCAGTCTCTTACACTAGCTTCATTCTAAACATGCAGGCAGAGGAAAAACACTTTACAAATAAAACTATACACAAGCTGCAGTGTTTTGGTCCATTAGGGAGGGGAACACCTGCAAAGATTTTACTTCCCCCACTTAAGGGGCTGTTTTCAGTGGGCTGAAGTGTGATCATACCCTTGTCCCCATATGGGAACTGGAGATTAGTCCCAACTAAAACACCCAACATACTCCACTACCTGCAAGCCATGGAGGGACCTAAGCTTCACTGATAGGCAGAACTGGAACAAGAGGCCTCTTGAAACAACAGGCCACCTGGGCACACAGAGAGAGGGCACTCACAAGTCCCAAGAAACCATGTGCTTATTTGTCTCCTACAGGGGTGGAAGAAAAGTCATCACTCAGGGTGGCCCTATTCAATTTAACACAGCTGGTGAAACTGGCTGAGTCTCTCCATTGAAAGTCCTGCGGAGTGTTGGGCCCTGTGGTCTTCCTCAGCCTGAGAGCAGCCATCCAAACAGGAAGGTCATGGACCCCATTGAGCAACAATGGGGTGGGGGTGGGGGTAGGGGGTAGGTGGGCTGCGTCGCCTTCGGCAAAGTAACATATGGGAATGAATGTTCACTTCCTCCTTGCAAAAGGGGGTTTGTGTTTTCTTGTCTCCAGCAGAAGCTGGAATAGCTCTTCTCACACACACTGCCAGAGCTGATGGGCCTGGCCTTCCTTCCAAAGATGGCTGACCAGCCCATGTGCCAATGGCCTGCACAAAGCACCTGGCTGCTTGAAATCAGCTAAAGTACATACACACCAAGTAGAAACAACACTTGTCATTTGCCTGCCTGAAAATGCAAACTTCAACAACTGTCACAGACGTGAAGCACGACAATAATTGTAGGTAATAAGTTTTTGAAACAATATTGTGCTCAACTTTCAGTATGTATTATGAATTAAATTTATCTTACCATGAGTAAATTACAATTTACAATTGCCATTCTGAGCACAGTAGGGAAAGCTCAGCAGAGGCTCCTTGCTAACACACCTCAGGCACCTCTCTTACACTCTATTCTGGGCACATGCTGTTTCTAAAACACACCCATTGAACACCACAGATGCTTTCACTGTGGACTATTCATTTATTCTGTACACAGGTAGCAGACTGGCCACTTTCAATCTCTTTCTGTCTCAAGTCACTACTTCCTCGCTGAGTGTCCAGTAACTTCCCGTATGGAGCATGATACCAGTGGTTTCCTGTGAGCTCCCTGTTTGTTGTAACTAATCCCCTCCACCACCATGAGTGGTGGCCATGGTGGGAGATCAATTCATGGTGCTGTGTGACCTCCTACAGCTACCTCTCCAGTACTTTGATGACTTCATGCTCTGGATTTTTTTTTTAAACAAATCAGTTATTTATAGTCCTGACTTCAGAATAAAATAAAACCCTAGAACCAAGACCAGGATTGCTAATTTATTTATTTGCTGATGAGGCATGCACATCTGGAGCCTTATGAGGCATTGTGACTCTAGTGTACTTATAAGTGAGACATGTCAGTTTAAATATTTGTACCCTTAAGTTCATCTGTATGTATAACTTGAGCCCATGCGTAAATATTCTCAGTGATATGCCTATGTCTATCAGTTCATATCTCCTGATGCTCTAATTAACATATCTTACTTCACTTTAAATATGTTTCCTATTCCACTTACCTACTATTATATGAATTCTTTGTCTTCAACATTCACACTCAGTAACTATTGAACAAAACAAGTGGAGATTTTGAAACAGTGTTCATTAAATACTTGGTCAGAGATTCCTGGGAATGGGCCCCTCTGATACCTAAGCACCTGTTTGTCCTGTAATCTGGAGCTCAATAGGAGAGAGAATAATCCAACTAAGTCATTTCACAATATGCATAACACTAATATAAGGCACAAAAGAAAGAAGTCAGTGAAGTATCCCCTTAAAAAGCTGATTTCACATTACTATGGGAAAATGAGGATTTTCCTAAACTCATTAGAAGCAAGAATGGTCAGGCAGAAAGAGCAGAATGTTTGCTTCTGATGGTGTATTTATAGTGAATACAGAGAATCACAGGGCTAGGTCTATGATGCGAACAAACAGTGGGCAAAGAGCATTAACGGCTGAAATGAAGAACTCTAAGTGCACTAACACGTGATAGGCAATGTATGTATTCAGTATATCTATAAGACATCATAAGCTATGTGTCCGAAGGGATACAGGGAAAGGATTCAAGAGACAGAAGTAGCTAGCATTCCTGGTGACAATAGATGCCACCAAGGAAAACATTGTTGAATGGAAACCAAGTGGCATTGGGAGATACAGTGCTCACACTTTGGACACCCCATATAAAACTGAAGAGGTTCAGAAAGCTCAGGAAATGGTGTCCCTGTGACGACCAGCAATAAAGAACATTTGGAACATCTGTGATTGGGTTTTATCACATCACTGTGAGGCTGTAAGCAGGGGCTCTCCTGTCAAGGGTAGAGCAGGCATGGAAGATCCCAGTGCCATGATCCTGGTGGCTGAGGAGATAGGTTGAGTTAAGATGTTGGAGAGTAATGCTTGTGTTTGAAATATATTTAAGAGGAAGACAGAGGCAGCAGTGGTAGCTCTCCAAAGTAGGAAAAGATGGACTTTATTCTGTTTGTGATGGAATGTCCTCAAAGGATTTTGATTAGAGTTGTAAACGTCTTGCTTTTGAGATAAATTGAATGAATGAGGTGCTAAAGACAGGGGAACCTATCAAAGGGCCAGGGTAAAGGATCAAGCAGTGAGAACTGGTGTATCAAGGCAAACAATACAAAGACAAGTGAAACAACCAAAAACAAGCAGTGCAGTAACAAAATAAATGTTTCACACTTATTTATTTATATGTATGCACACATACATAGAAGTCAGGGTCTTTTGTTTCTCCCTTACTTTGGGCCAATAATTTCTCAAGGTTTATAATTTTAGAGTATTGGATTATTTTCACTCACAAATGTTCATATTTTATCTATTTTTTCCTCTTTGAAAGTCTTTACTCTCAATTATCTTGAGATTAAAAATTATATATTTAGGTATTAAGGGTGTGTGTGTGCACATGTATGTGTATGTTTCCTCCTGCCCTGTGTTCTCTTCATTTCTTGGATCTATAGCTTTTTATCTGACAGTAACTTAGGAGAAATTCTTAGTCATTGTTGTATCAAGCATTTCTTGTGTGCCCTTTCTTTTTCTTTTCTTTTTCCTTTTTTTTTTTGCCCTAATTGATCATAATCTGTCTTTATACCCTTCATAGTTGGTCTGTATTTCTTTGATATTGCATTGCATTCCATGGTTCTCAGACCTCATTTCTCCTTCTTGTTTTAGTTTTCAAAGTTTCTGTTGATATATCTGCCATCTTAGAGAATCCCTTCTCAGCTGTATCTAGTCAAGTGAAGAATTCACCAGAAGTAGTCTTTACTTGTTCCACAGTAGTTCCTCATCAATATTTCTTTCTAGCCTGGAGCATTTCTGACTCTTTGTTCAATTGCTTATCTGTTCTTAGACACTAACTTCTCTTTCCTTTATGTCTGTTTAGTATTTAGTATTTAGTATCGTCACAGTTAGTGTCCAGTCTGATAATCCCTACCTCCCAACCATGGCTACTTGTACCTCTGACTGTGCTGCTGTAAGAGTTTGTTTTTCCCTTCAGTATGTCAGGCAGGTTTCCTTTGTCTTGTCATACACCAGGATGGAGAAATTGTTCTAAATAGGTCTTTAGTGATGTGGTGAGTGTGTGTGTGTGTGTGTGTGTGTGTGTGTGTGTGTGTGTGTGTGTTGGTAGAGGGTGTTCTATGGCCGCACAATTAGGCATCCATCACTTGATGAACCATACCTTACACATCTGGACTATGAAACCCACAAAAGTTTCTCAGCTCTCCCTCCTTTACTGGGTATGAGTGGGTGACTACAATGGTCTAGGCATCTCACTTTGCCCATATCGGCTAATCTGTAAATGTCTAGGTCAGGCTCTGAGTACAGACCTTCATAAGAACAGAGAACTCCAGCTTAATGTGTGATGATTTCTACACCCTTCCCACTCTAGAGAATTTCCCCCTGTGGGTCTCTAATATTTGGTGCCTTGGAAAAATTTCCTTGTCGCCCTTGTTTGTCCTCAGGGCAGGTTCTACTCAGGCTAACCTCTGACTAGCTGTGACACCTTGTATTTATCCCCATGGGTGCCTTGTTTTGGAGGAAGGAAGTTACCCTATGTCCTTGAGTATCTTACAGAAGAGCTGCCCACTCCACTCCCATCTGCTTAGTTTTTCTCTTGCTGTTGGGATAAAGTGGTGGCATCTAAGCACCTTACCCACAGAACTCGAAAGTAATGGACTTTGCATTTAATTTATATGGAGTAAAATGCAATGAGCAAGATGGAATAAGAACGAACTCATAGAAAGAAGGATAGAGACATGTTACCTATGCATTTAAAATTAAAATGCAGTATGGTAGATAGACTAGATTGGAGGGTCAAGGAAACTGTTCATCCCACAGCACCGTTTTCCTCCCCAAAGCTGTTGTCTCTTACAGAATTGGGCTTGAATTGGTTTGAAATGTCTTTTATTAAAATTTTACATGTGAAGCATTAGCTATCCTCATCAGCAAATATTTGTAAGTAATTTTTACTATGAAATGCACCCAACTGTCTTGAAATGATGATTATGCTATAAACTACACACATGTATTTCTTTTTACTTTGTTCATTACAAATTTGGGTCAGCTTTGTTCCAAGCTGAGCACAAGTCCTGATATGGAGCACTGAGTAAAGACGTATAAGCTAAAGAGTGGGAGGACTATAGTAGTGGATTCAGATACTGAATGAGAAAATTTAGAAAACAAAATCTGACACGATTAGAGGGCTCTTTTGTGCTAAAAGCATGATGCTGCCTGATTTATAGCCTAGTGTATTGTATGTAGCCTCTTTATAGACTTCTAGTAGATTACTTCTCAGTCAAGTAATACTGATTCAACTCAGGTAGCAAAGGGGAATTCATACTGATGATTTTAGATATTTATGAACTCAATATGCAGACTAAACAATACAGATCTGGCTTCTGATAAATGCTCTCATAATGAAGAAGCTGGGAGTTACCTGTACATGATCGTAGGACTTGTTTTCAAGAAACCAGCCAAGCATGTCAGCTTCTGCATAAAACACTAGTTAATTCTGGGTTTACAAACAATAATACTAATAAAATTATCAGGAAATATTATTAAAGCATCAATAATGTGAACTGACAGGGTATCTTAGTTGGCAAGGTTGCTTCTGTCAAGCCTGAAGACCTTTAAACCCTGGAACTCACATGGTGAAAGGGGAAGACCAGCTCCCCAAAGCTGTCCCTTGACCTCTGTGTATGTGTGGCCAATTAAAAGACTGGGAATTAAAAAAAAATCCGGATTGAATGCATTCTGTTTTGTGAGATGACAAGTGGTCAAATCATGGTAGTGAATCTTGGTTGTCAACTTAATGAGGTTTAGAATAAACAGACAGACACACACACACACACACACACACACACACACACACACACACACGAGGTGTATTTGTAAGATAGTTTCTCTATGGTATTATCTGAGGCAGGAATACCCACCCAAAATGTGGATGACACTGTATCATGGGTGGAGGTCCTGGAGTGACTATTAAGGTGAATGTGAGCTGAACGCCAGCCCTCTCAAGCTGTTGTCATCTTGCCTTTCCCACCACGAAGAACAGTACTTTTAGACTGTGAGTCAAAGAAATGATTATTTCCTTAAATTGCTTATATAAGAGTATTTGTCAATTCAACAAAAAGAAAACAAACAAACAAACAAAACTAATGCAGCACAAACAATACTTGGCAAAAATTTAAAAAAATAATATGAAGAAAATCAAATAGATCTACTTTCACAATAAGAGTTTACAAGACCCTTCCAACAGAATGAAGGATATCTGAGATGTAAATGAATATAACAGACACGTTATACCAGCTGAAAACGAAAATCACTACCACCAAGACCTGGTGAGAAGGGAGGTTATTGAACCACTGTGGTGCTATGTTGTGTACTCTAATAAATTTTGTCTGAAGATCAGAGGACAGGACAAGCCACCAGATTCAACACAGAGGCCAGACAGTGGTGGCACACACTTTTAATCCTAGCACTCTGGAGGCAGAGATCTGTCTGGATCTCTGTGAGTTCAAAGCCACCCTGGACTATATGAGATTGACTCAGTGTAGGAGAGAAAACAGAGCCAGCCAGTGTTGGCATACAACTTTAATCCCAGTACCGGGAAGCACACACACCTTTAATCCCAGGAAGTGATGGCTAGGCAGAGAAAGTTATATAAGGCATGAGGAGACAGGAACTGAAGGCTTTTCGGGAGAAGCCTTTTCAGCTGGAGAAGCTCATTTGGCTAGAGGCCTGTCGGCTGAGGTTTTTCAAGCTGAGGAGTTGGTGAGATAAGAGGTGGTGGCAGTGGCTTGTTCCTTTGTCTCTCTCATCTTTCAGCATTTACCCCAGTATCAGACTCAGGTGTTTTTTTTTTTTAAATTAAAAGACCATTTTAGAAGTCTGTGTTACAAGGCATTATAAAACATAAAATCTACTCTTAGCTTCTTAAAACTATAGAACCAAAATAACTAGAACTATCAGGCTCTGAGCTTTATTTGTGTTTGTAGCAGATGTGTGAAATGAGGTGAGTGTTTGGCCTTGTTGTGTATTCTACAGAAAGCTTAGGATACTAATTTTTGGGTGGGAATCCTTGAACTAGATGATCTCTCAACGCAGATACTTCTGTCCATTTTGAACTCCCACTTTCTTACAGGATAAAAGCAGATTTTCCCCTCCTATCTGATATGATAATTGACTTTAATTTTTCTTACTTATATTTCTTTAGTTTTGGGGGTGTATAAAGGAATTAAACATTTCATGTGCAGTTGCTTGTAAGAGAAAAGCTGTTCTCATGATTGGCATTTACTTTCTCTTTGACTTCAGATTTCAAACCAGAGTCACAGGATAGAATCCCCAGGGAGATAAATGCTAAATAATTACAAGGCTTTGAACAATTATTTTAGAGATCTAAGAAATATGTGGAATTAATGGTAAGACTAAAGAGATGGAGCACACAATTGGATCTCACCAATTGGGTGGCTGAGTAATTGTATTTAACATTCTATGGATTCTCTGTATAACCATATTCTATCTTGTCTGATGGAAAGGAAGCTGGATCATATGAAAACAAACTCACAAAACCAACTGCATATCACTCATCATTTCTAGATATGGGGGTATAATTTATTCTGGCATATGTATGTTTTCGTTTTCTTTTTTTTCTTTCTTCCTTTTTTTTTTTTTGATATTTTTTTCAAGACAGGGTTTCTCTGTGTAGTTTTGGTGCCTGTCCTGGATCTTACTCTGTAGACCAGGCTGGCCTCGAACTCACAGAGATCTGTCTGTCTCTGCCTCTCAAGTGCTGGGATTAAAGGTGTGCACCACCACTGCCTTGGCATATTTTCCTTAATTAATATCATTTTATTACTTTACTGTTTTATGGAAAAGATACAGGTGGTGATTTAACAATTAGTATTTTAGTGTGGGATCTGCTCTGGAAAACTGGACATGTTACATTTTAGGAATGTATGTCTCCCTTTGGCACATTCCTTAGAGAATCTTTATGCTTTTGATAGTTGCATCATTTCCAGAGGAAATGTAAATTTTGCCTTGAGAATTAAATACGGCTAGAAACGTAAGAAGATCAAAGAATGAGCAAGCCAGCTACAGCAGGGGAATAGCCACGAGTGGGAAGAAAATGCAGCCAGATGCCTTCCTTGCTAGATGTCAGGTGCAGCGCCCCTTCCAGGTGAAAGAGATGCTGCCAGCTCTGGTTACTGGTGAGCAGTTTGGCCCAGGAAGGAAGTGATAGGAGTTAGGTACCACAGAGAGCCAGGGCATTCCTACCTTGGTCCTATGTCAATCAACAGAGGCACGTGACATTGTAGAGCCAACTATACTATTCTAATGGGTCTTCATTAGTTTGAGAGGTTGTACACCTCTATTTAGGTGATATTTTTATATCCCTCAAAATGTTCCTTCTCTGTATAAATGCTTGTTTTTGTGTGTGTGGTTATTTGTGTGTGTGTATGTGTGTGTGTGTGTGTGTGTGTGTGTGTGTGTGTGTGTGTGTGTGTTTTAACTGTAGATGTTGGGAGAGAAGACTGATACCAGCATGGACAGATTCGTGGACATGAAGAAAGAAGGCTCTAGTAGTGGTGCTCTAGTCTTATCAGGTGCATGATGAAAATGTAGAGAGACAAATATCATTCCAAAGTATGTCTTAAAAGTGTCAATGAAGAGAAGGAAACATTTCTAATAAAACTGATGACTAACTTTTTGAGAACATACAACCTACTAGACACTATACTCCAATAGAAGTGTGTCATCTTTGCTAGCTCATAAGAGTGGAGTGTGGAATACATCCATGGACATGCGTGCTGTGAAACTTGAGATGTTATCGATTTTAAGATCTTGTTTAAGGAGTCAAGGCTAACTGACATGACCAGCTTTTCATTTGCAAGTACAAAGATTACTAGAAATACTTACAGAAGACACAGAAGACAATTATTATTGTATAAACATAACCCTTTATTCAAAGGTTATGTATTTAAATCTATAACAAAACTGAACTGCAAGGACTGAGTTTGAGTTTTGTGTCATTCTCTAATCTTATGATTTTTTTTATACTTTTTGTTCTTCTAATTAATAAAGACTACAGATTGCTGTAGGAAACAGAATCAGTGGAACAAATTCGCCTTCATCTGGAAATCATACCACAGTGCATCTGCCTGAAATACTTATGAGTAATTCTAAAGTAGTGCTAATATTAACATAAGGTTTCCAGGTAAGAGCAAATTCTAAAGTAGGTACCTCCACATTCAAGTACACTTACATACTTGCATTTGCAGTTGTAAGACAAATACACATACACTGGCAAACTAAAAAGTCTATGACCTAATTAAATATTGCATACTGTAACTAATGAGCATTTTCTGAATTCCCTAGTTTCATATTCTCTGCAAGACTACAAGCATCTTGGCTTCACATGACATTTCCGTGATGGCCTCAGACAACATGTGACATATGTGGATTATAACTGGATTATTCTATTAGTCAAGATCACAGGTCATGCTGGGTAATTTTCATCTTTGTTTTATACTTGTATTTCATTTTATTGACAGAATCTAAAGACTGGAGACTCTGAGGTACAACCAATTGAAAAGGATATTTTTGGTAACTTTGGCTTAGATGCCATATATATATATATATATATATATATATATATATATATATATATAAAGAAGTCCTGTTTATGTTGCAAACCTAAACAAGAGCACCATATCAGGCTGTAACTTCCCGACATAGTGAGCATCAGGTAGTGTTTTTTGCCATATTTTCTGCACATCAGTATTCCATATGCCCTAAGAATGTCACTGGAGTCTGGCAGCAATTTTGAAAGGCTCCTGACAGGTTGTTTGGTGTCATTCTTTAGTAGGAATTGCCTGGGGTTGTGGCTGAAAGAATGGGGAAATTGTATCAACTACAAAACACAAGCCTAACAGACGTAACTGAATTTGAGAACTGTTTCTAGAAAAGTAACAGTTTCAGATCTTTTACTGAGAAGAGAGAGAGAGAGAGAGAGAGAGAGAGAGAGAGAGAGAGAGAGAGAGAGAGAGAGAGAGAATATGAATGTGGGGTGCATGGAAACCCATAAGAAATTTTGCATGGGTGTTCATTAAATATAACTAGCAAACAAAATGTTACATTTCACATTACATAGAAATATTTTGAAAATTCAATTGAGGAACAGTTAATACAGACACAAAAGAATACCTTGGTCAATATTGATCACAGAAAGCAAATTAGTATTCTAAGCATCTCAGTTACTGTTCCGTGTTCTCTCCTTCCCCCAAGCAGCTTGATATGAAAGCATCACACAATCATTTTGGGCCATATTTAGCAGAAAGTATGTTGTGTTCTTTCTATATCTGCATGTTGCTGTGTGTAACATATTCAGCATTATTAAGCCTGTGGAGTCATTGGCCATCTGAGTTGCTATCTTGTCAAAAATAGGAAGTCCACAAATGGCTATTAGTCAAGGCATGCAATGTTTGCTTATGAATTAAGGTAACAGGAATGGAGAGTAGGGAAGAAAACAAATGTAATTGCTTTTTGTGAAGCCAGAGGGACATTGACTTTGAGACTTCTGTGGGATGATTGTAATTATCATCAACAGTAGTATGGTTGTAATATTGCCAATGGTTTATCAATATCATTGAGTGGGCTAGTGTCCCATCATAAACAATAGCTAAAAATTAGCTCCATCACCCACATGAAACCTTATAAAGTCAA
Organism: Peromyscus eremicus; assembly: GCF_949786415.1. Classification (NCBI taxonomy): domain Eukaryota; kingdom Metazoa; phylum Chordata; class Mammalia; order Rodentia; family Cricetidae; genus Peromyscus; species Peromyscus eremicus. The sequence goes on from NC_081432.1 coordinate 31,484,957, forward strand.
ATATTCATAACTAAGCATCTATATGCACATAGTTGTATAATAGATAATTGTCCATTTTCTTATGGGCTTTTTAAGAGTCATGTGCTCCTTGACAATATTCTAGTCAGTGACAGACTGACCATACCATTTGGTGACACCGTGTTGTGTTCCTCTGTGAGTACAAAGATCCATCAGTTCTTAGAATGTGCCATTACCAATAAGCAACCAGTTATGATGTGCTTATATTACTTTGTTTTAATGCAAAATCTTGACAATAGAACTCTTTCTTCAGTAACATATTGTCTTTAGTGTGTCGAATATAAGATAGCATATAGCTATCATGCAGCCAATATTCTTATTTGTTCCAACGGAAATCTTAGATACTTTTTCCTATTTTTAGTGTTTAATTAAATAATTAAAGTTCAGGACTCTAAAGCCTGATATACTTTAACCTCATCAATTAGCACAAAAAGTGGGAAGATATTTTCAAAGAACATCCACTCCTGAACACACGGCTAAGGAGCCAGAGCAGGCAGTTCTGACTTTCACTGGAGGCAGGATCTCACTCAATTTCTTACACCAAATCTCCAGGGTTTTTTTTTCCCTTTAGTTATTCTTCTTATGTAAATAAATGTGTTACAAAGAATTCATAAAACACATAGCAACAGCAAAAATGTAAGTCAGGCCTGGTAATGAACATGAATAATTCCAGCACTATAGAGACTGAGGCAGAAGGATCAAGATTTCTAAGGTGGCCTGGGTCTCACAGTGAGACATTCATTTTCCATACTTTTTCCAGGCAACTAAAATTTCCTGGTAATGTCTACGTAAATATGTTTAGCAAACCTACCCTGAGAACTAAGACTTAAAAGAACTAAATAAAAGCAATTCTCACATATACTATTTGCTTTAAATAAGTTTTTTACTTAATTTTTCAAAAATAGTTTAAGTGGGAATTATTTTAATACATGTAATAAAATGATATTTGCTAGTCTTCAATAACGATAATTACTTTCATTTAAGTTCTAAATTCATGTTTTATAAAGGTAAATGAGTATCTCTTAAATGCTGATTTAGAAATGTGCTACTACTAAGTTTTATTTTTAATTGTTTTAGTAAAAGAGTTGACTGAACTATGCCCTGAAACACTGCATTTGAAAAACACTAAAATATAGCTGAAGATAGTAGTTCCAGTAAAAAGCCAAAGAGGCAAAAAAAAGTTGATATTTTTTCTAAAGTATTTATAGATTACTCATTTGGAAAAACATGAGAAAATATGTAAGTGATGTGTACTAGAATTTGAAATTTGAGAGAACTTCTCAATGCTAGCATAAATAAGGAATGGAAGTTAGGTCAAGCAAAACACATTTCAAAGTCTAAAGGAATATAGCTGTATTTAAACTCAGAAAATGCAAGCCTATAACCATAAAATAAAACACAAATATGAGGAATCTGCTTTGAGAATATGATCGATCCAAGAAAGAAAAATTTAGGATTGTTATATGTTATGTCACTAGGGTGGGGTAACAATCTTGATTGACTAACTAGTTTTGAAGACAGAAAAGTTAATAAAAACATTTTTTGTTGTCTGTGTTAAAATGTGCTTCAGAATTTTAGTAGGTGACTCAGCCATACACTCAACATCACCATGACAAAATCAGTCGTCTGCTAAAAACTAAGATATCCTGGTATATCTACACCACAGTCAAGAAAAGGCTCTAAGATAGGAAATCTGGTCAAAATGACCAAAACAGTAACCCAAAAAACAAATGAAAGTAAACCCAGAGTTATTGAATATACTGTAGGGTTATTCAAAAGTGAATCTGAACTAAACTATTCAGAGGAATTATCTAGAAACAAATGTTGAATTATTTTAAAAATGAAGATTTAAACAAGGTATTGTTTAACTTTTCTAATTATTAATGCATCCAGCTAGTACTTAATCACACATAAACTCTTGGATATGATGAGTTGGACATTTATATGGAATGGTCTGCACATCTAAATTTCACTGGTTTTTGGTAGGTAGGACCTACCAGACTTTATGGGGAAATAATAAATTCATTGCTTTTAAAGATGTATTTTGAAAAGTGAGTATAAGCTCAATGGTCATTAATAGTGTCTAGATTTTAGTGTTAAATAGACTTGTATATCAAAAATTTTCTACATCCTACAAAGGTCAATACGTGACTGATATTTGTTTTATGTTTGTGAAATGAGTAAAGAAACAAGTTAACACAAGCATGACTGTAGATCCTAGTGCCTGTTTTTACAGCTTTATTCTGGCAACAAAACAAACAAACAAAAACAACAATAAATAAAGAAAACATTTCAGCCATTTTTTTTTATAAATCATAATGCATTGGGCTACATATGAAAGAAATGCATTTTCTGCCACCAAAGGGCATAAAGTCAGCTAAGGACAGAAGTGTGGGATGAATCAGATGATGTGCTCATAACCCAGTTAATGAGCGTAGCATAAGAACAGCAGATTGCCAAGCAGGGCATGCCATGTGGCAAACAGAAATAGAGACCACTTCAGGGTTTGGTAAGAGTCTGATTCCAGCCATCAGAACATCTACCGAAGAATTACCTAAAATAAAGTGTAGAACCCACACCCAAAGGAAAGACAGGAAGTTGGTTTTTAACAGAGGTATTTACAACCTGTGGGGGTGTCTCAGTGAAGAAGATGAGACACTGGTTAGTTGAATTGTGCCAGGGTAGTAGGCTACTTAATTATTAGGATGCAGAAAGCTGGGTAAGCATCCACCAGGCCAGCCTAAATCTAAGTGGTACCTGAAAATTAAACACCATTTGGAGAAGTCTGGAGGGGAAGTCTGAAGTCAAGAATTCCTTACTGATGTCTGTGGTTCTCCCATGCATCTACAAAGCAACTCCATTCCAAATCCACCAGATTTCATTCTTCTTAACGTATCTTATACTATTTTTATGAATGAATGAGGGTTTCCTTAACGCATGAATCTAGAAATATTAATCTCATTCTGTTCCAAGTAAGGATGGAAGGAGTGCATTGAACACAGATTGCTGGCAACTCTAATTGTTAATTTTAAATACCACTATATGTCTTTTTGAGATTTTATATTGAAAATAAAACATCTCAGTGTTAAATATAAACAATACAGTTTATAGTCACAACACAGTAATAAGTCACATGTAATTAATTTTATACCATGCTCACCATGGGCATTTACAGAAGCCCTTGTTTTATTTGCTTAAGTATCTTAATATAAATGCAGAGGGAAAGCCTTTGCTACAGTACAGAAAAGCCCAGTGCAATTTAGTTTTGAGTGTCCAGATGTATCAGATTGGATGGTATGTAATATCAACATGGAATCATGCTAATTTTTATCCTTTTTGGTGTAATGATGATTTGTAAATGGAAAGTTTAAGAGTCATTCCAAAATTATGATCATGAAATTTCAAAAATGTATCATGTTTATGATAATATTGTATTACTAGCTGAAAGATACAGCAATTCATTATAAATGTTTTAAGTGAAGATTCAGATAAATATTCTTTTATTTCAAATTTAAAAAAAGAAAAAGAAAAACAAATTTAGAGCATATATTTTTCCTGTTTTCATAGTTCCAAGTAAGAGTTACCCAGTGAGAAATTAAACATGAGTTTTCCACTGTGTCTTTTTTCCTGTAATGTCCCCTTATTTTACTTTGCAATCAAAGGTTTCAGCACTAACTTTTGTTGGAGTTGAGTCTTTTCAATTTCCTAGCACTCACCAACACACACACACACACACACACACACACACACACGCACACGCACACGCACACGCGCACACACACACACACGACACACACACACATAAACACAATAAATAAGTAAAGGGAGAAGAAGAAGAAGAAATGAAAAACAAGTGTGTGCATGTCAACAAGTTCTCTCACAATCAAGATCAATAAACAAAACCATAAGGCTGCAGAAGGAGCCCTCCCCTCCTCCAATTTATAGATGAGTAGAATCAATGCTTCAGAAAATTTCCCTGGAGGACACAGGGTGGAATTTGAAACTGTAAAAGGAGCAATGAAAACGAGAGGAGCAGATGGAAGCTATTAAATCAGAATAACATTGCCTCTCACAAAGACTCGAATCAAATGTCATGAACTTCTATTATTGACAACACAGGCAGGCAGCAGTTGTCTTTGGACTTTAAAAATATATTCGATGCAATGTTACACTATAAATAGTCATAAATTCTGCCTTGGCAAAGTGTCATGCACCTGGTAGGTACACAATAAAGATTTTTTTATGAAGTTTATCCTAATTTTATTAGACTCCTGTGTCTACACATGTTGAAAAAAGGAAAGATCGACAAGAGAGTTACTATATATTTTCATGTTGTAAACACACAGAAGTCCTCAAATGGGAATACTTAAGATATGAAAATTATTTATGTGGATTCACTGCCACACTCTAAAATTAAAACAAAAGCATTTGATGCTTTAAAATATTCCTTATATTTTTAAAGCAATCAAGGCGGCTCTTATTCTCTATCAGAAATGATCAAAATTTCTTGACAAATGCTTCCCACCTGGATTCTCCCCCTGACCTCTATATCCTGGATGGGGCCATTTAACGCCTTATGAAGGCATGAAACTATTGAGGGATTTGCAAATGAGCTTCTTCAAATGGAGTTCTGGGGTCTGCAGGTCATGTTGATGTACCTGCTTGGTCTCTTTCAGCTATCATGTGTTCTCTTGATCTCCACTAGTCCAGCTGTTGGTGCACATGTGGGCACAGATGAAGGTCAATCAACTCCTTGCCTGACACCCCATCTTACTTGACTTTTTTTCAATGGACACTTGAGTGAATATCATCATAAACATTTTCTACAAAATGCTGTATATTTACCAAAGTCCTCCCATCCTTATAGTTCATTTTTACTTTTAATGTTTTCTACACTGTCATACTAAGAATACAAGAAATGATACCACAGAACTGTGAAATTAAATTTCTTGATAAAGGAAGAGAAAGTGAGTGGTAAGGCGATGAGAAGGCAGGACAGTGAGATAGAAAAAAGCTGGCCCATTACCTCATTTGTTATAATTAAAGTTATAGTCTTTAAATATAGACTTTCACTCTGTTTTGCTTCTAAAACTTTCTATAGGTTTACAAAGAGAAAAATTTATGTCACGAAAACATTTCTAGAGTACCACTTAATCCCTGACTCACACAAAAAAAATGTACTTGAGACTGTTTAGAGAAAATGACTGATGTGTAATTATCTCCAAGGTAAATTTTTGCACCTGCACACAAGAAAATTGGGCTATGTTACAATTCACACACAGCCTAGCATGTGCTTCAGGCTCTGTGCAGAGAGAGAGAGTAGATGCTTCTGTCCTGTTCTTTTTCTGCTTTGTTCGGTTTTATTTATCTTATGACTCCAGCCTATGGGATGGTACTTCCCATGTTCAGGGTGAACACTCCTCATTAACTCCTGTGGAGACAACCTTAAGACATGCTCAGAGGTATGTCGCCTAAGCAATTCAATTCCAATCAAGATGGCAATGAACATTAGCCATCCTCATTCTGCCCTTTATCAACTAAACAGCCAAACACGGCACAATTCAATCATAACATTTTACACTTGGTCCTCAAAAACACATCCATCTGATATTACACAGTTCAGTCAGCCTAACTCCAAAGATTCTCATGGTCTTTAACAGCTATAACACTGTTCAAAATACAAACATTCCTTCTAAGACTAAGACTCAGACAAACACTTTTAAACACCTATTCATTTTATATTTGTGTGTGTGTGTGTGTGTGTGTGTGTGAGAGAGAGAGAGAGAGAGAGAGAGAGAGAGAGAGAGAGAGAGAGAGAGAGAGAGAGAGAGAGAAGAGAGTAAACATAAACCACAACCACTTGTGGAAATCAATTCTTTTCCAAGGATAGAGCTCTGTTTGCCAGGCTTAGTGGCAAGTGACTTTACCTGTTAAGCCATCTTACCAGTCCAAGACAAACTACTAATTATGATCCTCCATACAGTTAAATAACAAGTCACATACCTCTGATACACAAAGTAGAGAAAAACTGGTCTGATTTCAAAAGAGAGGTACATGAAGATAGCAAGTGAATACTAGATCAAACCAAGACTGAAACCTAGCAGGAAAAACATGGGATTCAGAAGCTCTATGTTTGGCATCTGGGCCCCACGGTGGCATCATCTTGGTTCTAATGGGCTGGTGCAGTCCTCTCATTCAGTTCTACAACACATGGTCTCTTTCTTAGATCAGCCCCACTCCATAACCTCAACAGGGAGTGTCCCATGGTACTACTATCAGCAACATCCTTGGGACTCAGTTGCAACTTTAGGATGCAGCGTTGTAGAGTGGCCTCTCTGAGTAAAGTCTTCTTTCAGATAACACAATGACACACAGTTCCTGGCCTCAGCAGCTTTCTGGAACCTTGGTACAAGACTCCATGACCCTGTAGCACTTGCATTTCGCAGGCCTACAAAACTACTACCATGTGATGGTACTGCCAAGTTCTGCTGTCAACTCAAGATGTAGCCTGGCCCTATTCAACAATAGCTCGAATAGAATAGCTTTGTGATAGAACTGAAGAAACACTGTTCTAGGTGCTTGTTTCTGAGTAAGTATTACCAATTCAGCCTCTCTCTCTCTTTGAATGAATTTGCGTTTTGACAAGCAACCTTCAATAGGTATTGTGGCAGCCTCAGAGCACATTTCTTATCGCCCCAATACCAAATTACATCTCAATCTCTCTTGTTTCTTTGACACTTACAGGCGCTTTGTCTTTGTCTATTTTGTTTCTACTTGCAGCATTCTAGGACTTCTCTAAATTACAGCTCCAATCTCTTCCACATTCTTCCAACACATCGAATTTACTTTAATTGCTGCTTTGAGGGTTCTGTCTACCACAGTGAGAGAAGCACAATAGTAGGAGTATGAGGCAGCTGGTCACATCACATCACAGTTAGAAAGCAGAGAGGGAGGGAGAGAGTTATTGTTCAGCTTACTTATTCCTTTTTGCCTTTTTATTCAATCTAGGATTTTAGCTGTGAAATGGTACCATCCACATTCAATGTGAATCTTCTGTACTCAGTTAAATCCCCTTGGAAATGCCCTCATGAGCATAAACAAAGGTTTGTGTCTCTAAATCCAGTCAAGTATTCCATGAACATTATCCATCACAGATGTCCAGTGGCAGGGGCCTAGATGGCAGTGAGTGGTAGGAAGAGGGTGAGAATGCGGGGCTGGCCAGCAGAGCATGGATCATGATAAGCAGCATGAATTGACAGGGGTGGGATTTCCTACTGAGAACCAGGTTTTCAAGGAAAGCCATGATCAGTTTTATGCTTCAGAGAAATGTGACTTGGATAATCAAGGTGCTTTTAGTACTACATACAGGTATGAGCTACAAGGGCCTCCACAAAATGATGGTATCCAGAGATGATAGAAATGATACTAAGAGAGAAGATGGAGCTGGTAGCAGGAATAAGAGAATTTGGTCGTTATGGAGACCTAAGCAACAGGTCTTTCAAATCTCAAGAACCTCTAGGGTGATGCATCTCTTACTTTCTTTCATATTGATGTTAAATATCCAGTCATTTTATGACAATTACAATTATTTACTCTCATAGATTGTCCTGGAAAGCATTTGATACAGGTAAAATACATAGGTGTTGTCTGACCATGTATTTTGAAAAGTGTAATAATACAACAGATGCCTCTGGAAAATCTAACAACAGAAAACAGATCTGATAATTTTCTGTTTAATCAAATTCCACTTAGGCTTCCATGAACTCCTTTTCAAACAAGCCTCTACTTTGGAACTTAAGAATTCACTCCTGTATTGTCTGGTTTTCTTTTCTTTTTCTTTCTTTCTTTCTTTCTTTCTTTCTTTCTTTCTTTCTTTCTTTCTTTTTTTCCCCTTCCTTCCTTCCCTTCTCCTCCTCCTTTTTTTTTGAAGGATGTAGCAGCGGTCCTTAACCTTTCTCTTCTTTACTTTTATTTATTTTTTCTTTATTAGGAAATTTTTTATTCATTTTACAGACCAACCACAGATCTCCCCTCATCCCTCCTTCCTCTCCCCTCCACAACCTTCCCCCCATAACCCCTCCCATCTGCCTCAACTGAATGTACCAGGCTTTGCCAACTTCCCATGGGAGGCATAGTTTTCTTAATAATCCTGCTAAGGCTGGAAGACAGGCCCAGACTCCTCAATGGAGCAGCCTTGTTGCATGACTGAGCTTTTTCTCAACCACACCTCCAGACCATACCAGACCACCACTGCCTCCTTCAACCATATCCTCTAGGCATGTCTAGTACTCTTCCCTTTCCTTCTCATGCTTCTTGTTGGTCATTTTCCACCCACTGACAGCTTTTCTACTCTTCAATTCAACTGTAAATCTTCCCTTGCCAGTGTTATGTTTAGACCTGAATGCTATCTCCTGCAGGACTCTCTTGAAGCGATCTTTAACATTTATTGCAATTTCTACCTTGAATAAAGTAAGCCTTAGTGTTTTTAATAACTACCATTAAACAAATTCTTAATGGATTTTACTTTTACCATTGATATTCTATTTTCCTTTGCTGCCAAATCTCAAACTTGCATGTCTTCTCTAGAAGTAAATATCATCATAAATTATTTTAATTCCTTTATAAGTTATATCTTGACCAATCTCTAAGTGATATATTATTTATATTTTCTCTTGACTTTATTAAAACAATGTTTAGTGAGCATATTTTATTATAAAACATAACTTAAAATGTGAGGATTTTTCAACATTATGTATTTGAGACTAATTCTTATATGTAGTTGCATTTATTCATTTTTATTGCTCTATGTAATTTAGTATATAATTATGAAACATTTTTACAATTAATTGTTTGGAAAATTAGTGACTTTTCTTCTCAGTGTTCCTGTACACACTGATTTTTGAATACTGGTATGTGTGGGGATGATTTTTAAGGACTGAGGTGGCCAGGCCATGGGATGCATGAGTAGGTCAGGCTAACTAGATATTGCCAAGGAGATCCCACAGAGGTGATGGCACTTTTTCACCCCACTGGAAACAATTATGGTGCTGAGTACATCCATGTTAATGTCAATCTTTAGCTCTTTAGACTAGCGTCTTCTACTGACAGTCTGGTGATGTCAGTAATGCTATGTTCTTGCATAATTTACCTGATTACTATGGAGAGTCAAGGAACTTGCATATAATTATTGATTATTATGTTGCCCTCTCAGTAAAATGTACTTTCTTTGTGCATTTTCAATGATTAAGTTCATGAGAGTTCTTCACACACATATACACACACATACATATATACACACATACACATGCATGAATACATACAAACATACACACATTATATGGATGCACACATTTGTACACATACATACATACATACATGCATATACATATACCATGTATACATACATACAAACACATATATACACACACACATATATATATATATACATATACCCATACATACACACACATACATAGAGTCACACAAACATACATTCACTTCTACCTCTCTCTATATTTTTATTAAGTCATGGTCTTACTAAGCAGCATAGTCTAGCCTGGAATTTGATATGTAAACCTAATTAGCCTTCAACTCAGAGATCCCCCTGACCCTGTCTCCCAAGTGCTGAAATGAAAGGCCTGTGCAACCACTCCAGATCTTCACATGCTCCTGTGTCACTGGCCGGTAAGTATCACTGTAGTCTGTGCCTCCTCTTTCTATCGTCTCTTCAACAGTCACCAACAGAGGTTTGTTTTTTTCTTTTATGCTAGTGTTTGGTACTTTAAATAGAACTTCTTGATTCCTAAATATACTGTTTTTTTTTTTTCTACAAAGTTGTAACATTCCCGGTGAGATTTAGTTTTTGATCTCTAGCTGGTGAACCTTAATATATGTAGTGTTCTGTAACTGGGGATATGAAAATTAGACAGTATGTAGGAATATAAAAGACAGTGTGTCCAACCTGAGGACGCTAGAATAGGAAGCAAAATAAGCTCTCACAGCTTATGTTTCTGTGGTATTTTAGGAACTAAACTGCCCTTCACATAGCCATACATCCACCATCACTGTAAGAGCTTCTTATATGCAGATCACAGTGCCCCACCATCTCGAAAACTATCAGTGGCATTTTGGATGTTATCCAAAAACAGAATTAAAGCTCTGTCCTTGAGTCACTATGGAACTCAGGAACTGGTCTCCTTTCTCCGAGATAAGCTTTTGCCTCTAGGATCCCGTGTCCACCTTGTCGCAGACTTTTTACATCACCTGGAGCTTCCATGTGGCACTCTGTCTTTTAGCTCCATCTCCTTCTTCTGTGGTCAGGATGGAAGTTTAGTTCTATGGTGGCTGCAGTTCTAGACAAGAAATGAGCGCCACTCCAGTTCAAGGAAACAAAATGAGAAGTTTTGGAAAGGATGAGAAGGAGTGAGATTCTGTCACCAGTGTGAGGACTTTTGTGTCAGAGTCTGCTCACTGGCATGTGAAAACTTCCTAACAGAGTAGCAGGCAGTTTTTTTACTTTGGACAGTTCACTTCCTTAGCTGTTTATGCCCAACAGCCTTGCTATTTATATTTGTTTGTTTGCTTGTTTTGGTTTCATGAGACAGATGCTTGTTTTTCAGGCCCTCGCTAAGGAGCCCTGACTGGTCTGGGACTCCTATCCTTAGCCCCTGGAGTACTGGGATTATAGGCATTTGCCAGTATCCTTGGCTTACTGTCTTCAGTAAGCTGAGGAACTACAATTCTGTATGTTTATGGTCAAAGCTAATTGTGTTTTTTAAAGTCTCGATTGTAGTCTTTAGTATTCTAAGGGCTCAGGGGGTCTCAACATGAAATTAAAAGATGCTAAACACTGCTTTTTACTTAGTTACACACAACTAAAACCTTCAATTAAAGACACATATCAAGGTGTAATATAATCTTAGGTCAAGGTTTCACTAATATTCTTACTACTGCTTTTATTGAGCTATTAGCTAAACCAAGTACACTCAAACTTGAATTAGCAAAATTTATTCTTGTTCTGCTTTTGTTTGAAATCACATGCACATTATTATTTAGAACACACACACACACACACACACACACACACACACACACACACACACCATTCCCTCCCTCTCTGCCATTTTCTTGTGAGTGGAATTGTGATCCCTTTTGAAATATTCCACAGAAACTAACTTAAATCCAACCAAATTTGGGGCGTGCCTGCAGCAAGCTTGCTGTAATCAATGGAGGCCGACTCCTTTCATACTCTTTGCAGGGCTTGGGAGCCAGCTGAGCTCAAAGAGAAGCTCTTTCTTGAGGCCACAGCCTTTCTTATGATCAATACCAGCCTCGGGTTCTGCGGGGTCGAGCCTGTGCCCTCTCTTGCTACATAGCTGCGTCTGGGCAAGGTCACTTCCCTTTGTGCACTTAGCCTCTTGCTTTCTTTGGAGATCATTGGGTCTTAGCTTTCAAGCTCTCTGCCCTGGGCCCCCTGAGTCACAGTCACAGCCACTTTTCAGCCAAGGCCTTTGGACTGCTCACCTGCCCACCCTGCCCTGCACGGGGCTCCTTAGATACTGAGAGGGATGTGAGGACCAAAGCCTCTGCAAAGAGAAATCACTGATTCTTTTGACATCCTCATCGTTTAGCCCAGTGGTCTCTAGCTTCCTAACAAGTCTCCTGTGTGGGGACCTAGAATGTTTGAAAGTACATAGACACTGAGGACAGATGAAGTCGCTTTCTAGCTCCGTGACCTACTTAGATTCTCAAGATAGTATGTAAAAATTAATGTGTTGAGCATAAACAGGTTTTGATATAAAACTGGGTGACTCTAGGTGATACTCTCCAGAGAGCCAGCCTTACCCTGATGTGGTTTTTACACACTGTAATCTGGGCTTTGTAGCTGCTGAATTAACTCAGTTATTTCTTACCCACCCACCCCATTTTCTTTGATTCCCTCTACTCTAAGATGCATGGAGCATGAGGTACATAACTTGGATTGTGTGAAAGAAATAGTTACATCTCATTCAATTAACACCACTCTTTCTTAACCCTGAGTGCATCTGTCCCAACTTAGGTTTTCTCATCTTCCCATTCACCCTAGCACCTCATGCCTCATAGCTTCATGAAGATCCTGACTACCTAACCACGAATAAGACTTCACTTCACAGGGGTTTCCTCCAGACCCTCAGCTTCTCAAGCCAGAGGCAGCACTGTTTGCTTGGTTTGTTTGTTTGTTTGTTTGTTTGTTTGTTTTCCATTTTTAGCCAAGGAGCCTTAGGCCTGTGCTTTCACCCATGGCATATCAAAACATCTGGGATTGAGGGTAGTGCATGGCAAGTGGGAGACAGTGGATTTTGGAAAGATTCCTTCACTGGCTTGCCATCTTAAGTGAAGAGCTTATTGTTTCTCTGCGTGAGAGAAGATGCCCACTAATTTTACAGTAACCTAACAGATGGTGGCAACTGCTTTTACACACAGCATCAGACCCTCCCCACCCCCTTCTCTGTATCTGTATCTATTGTAATGAAATTCAACACTCTGGTACAGGTGCCTGTCATGGTCCTCAGCAACTCAGCCATCCCCCTCCCCATGCTTTTGATAATTGCTTATTAGTAGATATTTTGCTATGAATTGAGATTTGGGCATAACAGAATCTTAGCAATATTGGTAAAGATAATCAGAACATAAAGAAGAGAAAGAACCAAAACAGGCTATGTCATTGATGTGATGTTGCCCCAAGCAACCACGACCAATAGCCCTACAACTTGCTCCAAGAAAACCATGTTCTACATGGGGTTGGCTCATTATTATATCTCTTCCATAGACATTTGGTCTAATTTTCTAAATGAATTTATCAATCTTTTAACATAAGTGAAATGCCATGCAAAAGGACTAAAGATACTACATAGGTAATGGAATCTTATTCTCATCAGTGACATATGGGGGTTGAGATGGAGCTCAGTGATGGAGCACTTGTTTAGATTACATGCCCCAGCTTTGATCCCCAGTACTAAAAAATATAAATAAAATAATAATATGAC